>NC_136513.1:80000-252500 GCF_053919585.1 Euprymna scolopes
TTAATACAAATACACATACATACAAATGCACACACATACACATACATATACATATATATATATATATACCCATACATATATATATATATATATATATATATATATATATATATATATATATATATATATATATATATATATATAAATTAGCTGGGAGGGGGGAATAGAAAAATATTTTATGAATAATTTTTTAATTTTCGGACGTTGTAGTTGAAGGAAAGAGAGAAGGAAAAATATAAATTAATGAATTATAAGTTACAGGTTTATTTTAATAATATAGAAATAGGTAAGAATATCAGTAAGTTAATCAAATAATAATAAATTAATAAAATTATTAGGGAGATATTTATAATAAGTGAATAAAACACATACACACAAAAATACACACACACACATAAAGACACATGTAGAAGATACGCATACAAATGCAAATACATATATATATATACATACATATACACACATGTAGAAGATACGCACACAAATACAAATACATATATATATATACATACATATACATATATATATATACACATACAAATACATACATACACACATATACATACATATACACGCACATATATACACATACACATACAATACACATACATATATACATATATTTATATATATATATATATATGTATATATATATATATATATATATATATATATATATATATATATATATATATATATATATATATAAATTAGCCGGGCAGGGAGAGATTGAAAAAATTATTTTTTTGTTTTTTATTTATTATTCATAATTTTTTGAATTGTCGGGCGTTAAGCAGAAAGAAATAAGGGAAAAATAGGAGGGTAAATAGGTGAATTATACGTTATAGGTTTATTTTGATAAAGTAAAAATAAGTAAGGATATCAGTAAGTTAATTATATAATAAATAAAACTTGATATAATTATTAATAAAAAGTTAATAATAAGTAGATAACAAAAACACACAAATACATACACATGAGTACACATGTACAAAATATGTACACACATCAATGGGGGAGGAGCATGTGCTTGAGTATATGTACATACACAAATACGTAAATATATGTAAATAAGCTTCGTGTTAAAAATATGATAATTATTATAGAGAGAATTAGTAAGAAGTAAATATAAAAGAAAAATATATAATACATATTATATGTAGATGGTAAATTAAATAATTAATTAAAGTAGAAGGTAAGTAAATGATTAGTTGTTAACAAGTAGATAATAGACCGAGAAGCAAGTCAGAGGATACCAATTGTGATAAGTACGTAATTGAAACATTAGAAATCGAGATCTAACCATGGAAATAGCCAATAAGAAACTATGAGGCGATAACCTTTAAATAATGACATAAGGAGTGATTAAGGCAAAGGTGGGTACAAGAATGAGTTAGGCAAAGAGAGATGCAGCCAAAAAATGGTGGGGATAAATAGGTGGGGGTTCTGTGGAGGGGTTCTTTTAGAATGAATGGGGGACTATATAGTTTCGGTTGTAAATAGGGTGTGTGTAATTCGTTAGTGTTATATTTTAAGGGTGGGTTATAGTTATTACTAGAAGGGTGAGAAGTTGCTTAAGAGGTGGGATTTATAATGTTTACAATTAAGTGAGGTTTCAGTTTTTTATTTAGAAGTTTCTCTCTATCTCCAAAATTAGTAATCAGTAATTTTTTAGTTAAGCATAAATAACATGGGGAGTTTAGTGATTTACAGGTACTAGCTCTATTCAGAATTTCCCAGCTAATAATTGGGGTGAGGTTGTTTCGGGTAAGTAGTAGATAGTGGTTAGTTAATGAAGTACTATTGGGGTGGTTGGGGTTATTTAGGGAGCATTTATGCACTCTAAATCTGTCTTTGAACGTGGTGCTTGAGAGGCCAATATAAAATTTTTTGTTTTGTGGGTCTTCAGCAGGGGCAATAGTTGCTTTGTAAACCACATTTGTTGAGAGACAATTTTTTAGGAGCGGGCATTGGGGTTTGTTAAGGCAGTTACAGTTATTTTGACTATTGTTATTATAGTTGTGGTTATTTAGTATTTTATTGTTGTGTTTTTTAATTTTATTTTCTAGATTAGTTGTGTAACTGTAGCTAAGCTTAATAGTGTTCTTATTAAAAGTTTTATGTAGAATATTACTGGGGGAAGTGGTGATTAAGAAGCATGAAGAATCTTTTACCTGATTTAGTTTTTATCATATTATTATAGGGAGGGTTAAACCAGAGGACTTTGCGGGATCTGTTATTCGTATTTGTATTGTTGGATTTATTAGGGTCCAAGTATGTGATATTAGGGTTGGGATATCCAGATTCCTTTAAAGCATTTTCAAAGAAGGGTTTGTGTAGGTTAAAAATGCTGGAGTTAGATGAGTTTGTGCTAAGCCTTTTTTCTATTGATTTAGGGATATATTTAATAATGTGTTTGGGGTGGTTGGACATAGGGTGTATATATAGGGGGTATGTATTATTTTTAGTGTATGGTTCATAGGTATTATTAGGGAGGTTAAAGGTAGCATCTAGAAAATTTACTGTTTTTAAGTTGGAAGTTACTTCAATATTTAGATCCATATTCTTCAATTCCCTGATGATGTTCTGTTTAATGCCTTCGCACTTTGGGCCGTTTGCGTTTTCAACAATGTTAAGGCCATCATCTCTGTAAAGTCCCACGTTGTTGTTGGGGATACATTTTGTGAGATTGTATAGGATGAAAAGGCCTACTAAGTCAGTGGCCTCAGCTGCATCAAAAGCACCCATCGCAAGGTCGAAGGAGGTAGGTTGGTCTTTTTTAGTCCATTGAGAGTCCTGGATTAGTAGGACAGTTTTACGGCATTTCAGAATGATGTCAGTTTCGAATGGTTGAATATCGGAGAAGGTAGAAGCAAAATCCAAGACAGTGTCAAAAAGGCGTTTAGAAATAGAAGGGTAGTAATTAACTATGTCAAATTGGATAAATGCAGCCTTGTTCTTGTTAGGTATTCTTTTGAACCAATTAATAGTGTCTTCGGTGTTAATCCACTGGGTTAGGTTGAATTTATTTTTGATTTGTTTATTGATTCTTTCAAGAATTATTTTGCTGATTCTGCCAATTTCAGGTCTGGTGGGGTTGATAAGCCTGGTTTGTGGACTGGTACGGAAGTGTTCTTTATGGTCTTTTATGAGGAGGTATGCATTTTTAGTATCTAGCTTAGCTACCCTGTTGCTTAGGTTCAAAGTATCTGTGGTTATTTTACTATCTATATTAATGTCTTTGATTAAGTCAATATTTGATTTTTTGTATGTTGAGGTGAGATTATCATTTAGAAGTTTTAAGTATTTTTGTTTGGAGACTTTGTAGAAATTTTGTGATTTATCAGCCTTGAGGTATATTTGCTTAGATTTATCTATATCTTTAATTATTTTGTCCATGTGGAGTTGGAAAGGATTTTTTTGTTTACGGAAAGAGATGTGGTTAATAATATCTGTAAGGTCCGTTTCAAAAGCATATATATATATATATATATATATATATATATATATATATATATATATATATATATATACACACACATATATATATATATATATATATATATATATATATATATGTGTGTGTGTGTGTGTGTGTGTAAGATTATCATCATCGTCGTACTCCGCAACAGCGTGAGCGCTGTAAAACAAAAAAATTATATTTAAAATTTCGAGACGTTTACAATGCAAGCCTTGTGAAATCTATCTTCGTTGGATTCATTTGTTTATTCATTTCTCCTCAAATAATCTGTAAGATGCATCATCAACATCATCGTCACCTGCAAAAGAGTGAGTGTTGTAAAAAAACATTTATTTAAAAAAAAATTAGAGACGTTTACAATGCAAGCCTGGTGAATTCTGTCTCCGTTGGGTATATTTGTTTCTTCATTTGTTTTTAAATTATCTGTGGAATGCATCATCATCATCATCGTCATCATCATCATTATCGTCATCAGCAACAGTGTGAGTGTTGTAAACCAACTTTTCATTACAAAAATTTCGAGCCGTTTAAAATGCAAGGCTGGTGAATTCTGTCTTCCCCAGAAATATCAAAATATTATATAAAAAACACATGCGCTTAACGGCTATCTGGTGACCATACCCATCGTGGTTGATTAGCAACCAAAGGAATGTTACACAGTCAAAATATTATATATTACATCATTAATATCTATGAAATAGATTACATTGCATTTTTATTTCCAAATCTACGATGCGCCTGTCCAGCATATGACGGCTGTCTCTGAAAGCATCTTTTGTGAGAAGGACCTATCAGGAAAACCTGCGGCTAATATAGTTATCTTGCACTTGCTTGTCATTGGATTTTAACTATGGATGCTCAGAGAGTGATGCCTGTGTCGTACAAGCAGTTATCGTTGAGATCATTTTGTACAGACATCTCCTCTTTACAAGTCATATGGCGATAGAGACGACGTGTACAGACCTAACAAGTTGGCAGTATGTCGTCACAAATCTGCACACATGCAACTTAAAACTTATCTTTACATCGCTGTTAGTTTTGAGGGACAGGAACAAGTTTTGCTGGGGATTTTTGCAACCCTTTTAAGACACATTGCTGCTCGCATAGATCATAGAAGAGATCTAGAAAAGGTGATCTAAAAATCATCCTATTTTCAACTGGTCAGTTAACTGCGGCTGACGGTCGTTCATTTCTGCAAGGAGAAACGAAACAGAAAGCAATATGATTTATTCTAAAAAGAAAACTAAATTGAATCTTGCTACCTGGAACGTAAGGATATTTCTTGATACGAAAGAGTTGGTTAATCCAGAGCGAAGAACAGCTATTGTTGCTAGAGAATTAACTAGATACAACGTGGATATTGCTGCTCTATTTGAAACGGTCGGGTTATTGACGAAAATGAACTTACTGGAAAAGGTGCTTTTCTGGACAGGCTAACCCAAGGGAGTTAAAAGGAGAGGAGTTAGTTTTGCTTTCAGGACAATGATCACATCTCAGAACAAGCTTGTGGAATTAGTCATCAAATCAAGTATATACCCGTTCATTGGATAGTAGGCAGGATGTCAAAATGGGATTTTATCAAGATCTAGTGAATTGTACCAAGGGGATACCAAAATCAGATAAGATTTTGTTGCCTGGATACATTAATGCACGGGTTGGAAGTGATCACAATACCTGGATGTATTAGGAAAATATGGCATTGGTAATGCAAATGATAATGGACTTCTTCTTTTGCAGTTCTGCACTGAACATAATCTTACAGTACGTAGCACCTCCTACCAACAAATCCCATTCACAAGATACCTTGGCTACACCCTACATCAAAACATGGACATATTCCTGATTATACCATCATGCGTAAGCGTGATATTCAGATTATGTGCAAACTGTAACACTGATCACAATCTTGTTCATGCTAAACTTAAGTCGTGTATAAAGAAAAAGGTCAGAGTTAATGGAGTAATAATGCCTAAACGCATCGATGTCTCCAAGTTACAAAATAAAGAAGAGTGTGACACTCTTAGTACCTCATTTATTAATATCTCATTTGACGGAACTTGGGAACGATTTAAAGTGTCAGTTATCTCAGTATATACCCGAGAAGCTGAAATTCTTGGCTAAAAAAATCAAACATAGGGATTGGTTTGATGAAAATGATTCTACAATCACTAATTTTTGGAAGAGAAGAAAAGGGCCCACGAGATATGTTTCTGTTCTAATGGATCAGCTAAAATAACTGTAGAAAAAGTGTATAAAGAAGCAAAATTAAAAACACAGCGTGAGACACGTCGAATAAAGAACAAGTGTTGAGCAAAATTGTCTGTAGACATCTAGACATAGAACGACCGCAAAAATTCAAAAGATATGCATTACAAAATCAGACAAGCTTTCATACCGCAGCCTCCAATTTGAAATTCAAAGATGGTTCTGCCCATTTTAACAATATTCTAGGGATTATAGAACGATGGACAGAACAATTTCGGGATCTTTTTGATAATCCGTCTGAAATAAATGATATAGTTATTGATAGTCTCCCTCAAGAGGAGGTCGTGGATGAGATGATGATTGATCCCAGCATTGACGAAACCAAAATAATATTAACAGACATTAATAAGAGTAAAGCCCCCGTACTTGAGATATGAGTTGAATTATTGCTATTTGGAGGTGACAGCTTTATCAACGTAGTCCATACACCCATCCTTGTTATTTGGTATGGCAATGTTATCTTTAAGAAAGGATTGATGCAGTATTGATCCCAACTTATAAAGGAAAAGGATCAAAATCTGAGTCTGGTGATTATAGAGGCGTTAGTGAGAAAGATTTTAGCAAAGATGTTTAATCGTTTGCTGAAAATGATTTGTCTCTCAATCATCCCAAAGAATCAGTGTGGTTTTAGATTTGGCCGCAACACAATGGATATTCTCTGCGCGACATGATATTCTCTGCGCGACATGATAGTCTCTGCACGACATCTAATGGAAAAATGTATGGAACAACGAATGACTATTAAGTTTTTTGTCGATCTGAAAAAGCTTTTGATACTATTAATCGCAACACACCCTGGAAGATTCTTAGGAAACTAGGCTGTTTTACTAGTTTTGTGGAGTTGCTTCAGCGGTTACACAATAATATGAAAGCCCGAGTGAACTGTTATGGATCTCTATCTGATCCAATTTCAGTTGCTAACGGCGTTAAACATAGGGATATACTTGCTCCTACATTATTTTCCATATATTTCGCTATGATGCAGGTGCATGCTTTAAACAATTGCGATATTTGGGTGAAGTTTCGGTTTTGTACATCAGATAAACTTTTTAATCTTAGACGTCTCAACGCAAAGTCGAAAAATTTCCTAAACCTTGTTCTTCAATTATTTATATGCAGATGTTGCAGACCTTGTTTCACATTCGGAAACAGACGAACAGATGGTTATGGACAAGTTATCGGAGGCTCGTAAAGCTTTTGGACTTACCAGCAGCCTCAAGGAAACATGTTGAACCAAAAATCTTGATGGTAAGAATTAAATGTCACGGACAATTTTTTATATCTGGATAGTACGCTGAGTAAGGATTTTTCGCTTGATACTTAGATAAATCACACAATAGCGAATGCCAGTTCTGCTTTTGGCAAACTGGAGAAACGTATGTGGTCAGATCAGGGAATCATCAAAAACAAAGCAAAGTGTTTACGAATTAAGCGTTATTACTATGCTGTTATATGGCTCACAGACTTGGACAACAAAGAGAAGGCATCTCATGTTATTGGAAAGGTTTCACCAAAGTTGTATTTGGAGACTACTTAATATTAACTGGAGGACTCTAACGACTGATACTATAATTCTTGAATGATCAAATACTTTTAATATAGAAATGAAAATCATTCAAAATCAGATGGGCTGATGAAGGAGAAAAGACTTTCTAAACAACTGTTTTACGGTCAGATAGATAGGAGTAAAGACCACATGAACCATGAAAAAGGTTTAACGATTCTCTGAAAAAAAAAAAAACTTGAAAATACTTGAGATGGATGTACATAACTGGGAAACCAGTTATTTTTTCTGTGGAGAGAAACCATCAGAGAAAGTTTTAAGATTTTTTAAGAGCAGCGTGTATATTTTACTTTCTTATAACGTGTTTTAAGAAAGAAGGAAGAAAATATAATATCAGAGAAATGACAAGAACTGAAGTGCACTGAATGTGTCAGATACCGTTTGTCAAAAGCTGGTTTTGTAAACCATCTGATACCACAAAATAAAAAAAAAACAGGAACGATAGTCTTATGAGGGGGCTTTTACAGCATACCACGAAACGATAAATTGTCATATTAGTGGTCTAATCTGCAAATGTAAAAGTAGCCCGACACGGCATTCGAGGATTCACAATATTATTATGTGATCACTTTAACAAGAAGGAAGGTGTTTATGTTACAAATGTGTATTTTCATGTAGAACTAAAGCTGGACTAAAGAGTCATCTATGTGCACACAGACGCACAACACTTAACTACAAAGATGGCAAACTTCTGTCTAGAAGTAGCGATCATCATATATATATATATGGAAATTTTGGCAAAAGAGTATAAATAATTATTAACACGTGAATTGAAAATTAAAATTGAAATGATGGTGTAAAAAGGATACTATTATCATTATTATTATTATTATTATTATTATTATTATTATTATTATTATTAAGTATTATTATTATCATTATTATTATAATTATTATTATTATTATTATTATTATTATTATTATTATTATTATTATTATTATTATTATGTTTGACGTTTATCTTCGTCACCAACTGTTATGTTTGCAGGTTAAACCAAATAACGTATAAGGCAATACAAATGAAGATTCAACAAAACAAAAGTAGATCAATAAGAAGTGTATTAGGAAAAGTATATTTACATAATGGTTGTCAAGTAAGAGAGTCTTGGCTGGAGAACATATCTGCTCTCGGCTCGGCCTTCGGTGGCTTCTGGTTAACACACATTCAGACTAACCGAGTCTTGCTATCTATGTGTAATATTATCCACATATGTAAATGAGTGGGTGCCACCACAACAATTATTATTATTTGTATTATGATTATTATTGTTATTATTATCATTGTTATTATGATTATTATGATTATTATGATTATTATTATTATTATTATGATTATTGTTATTATTATCATTGTTATTATAATTATTATGATTATTATTGTTATTATGATTATCATTGGTATTATGATTGTTATTGTTGTTATTATTATTATTATTTTTTGTATCTATTTTTTATCAATGTACACATTCTTAATATATGTCTCACTCCGGTCCCTTAGTTACCTTCCTATTATTATCTCCCATCTATTTCATGTATTTCAATCTTTCCTTCCTAATCAAACCATTGGCTAGTTGTCACCTTCCCTATATATGTAACCTAGTTCATTCCTCCTCTTCTTATAAGAAGCAATAGGCTTCGAAATGACAAGGCATATTCATGTTTCCAATATTAAACTAACAAATAAATCAATATGCACCAATATATTTCATTTTCTGTTTGTAATTCTCTCTCTCTCTCTCTCTCTCTCTATATATATATATATATATATATACATATATACACACATCATCATCATTGGCGGTCAGCCGTGTCCGAGTAAGACTGTCCTCCGTTGTGGCTTCTGTGGGTCCTCAGGTGAGCATAGAGCCCAATCCTAGACCCAATTTGTCTTGTGCAATTTGGGCAGATAAAGGTAGTGGGGTGGGGTGGGGTTGGGTGTGTCTGGTTGATAATCTGTCCTTTCTGTGAAGGCGTTTATCCTCAGCAGCTTGATTTAGGTCACTACTATAAAGCGCAGCACCCTCGTGGACAGCGCTCCTCCATGCCAACCTGCTCCCAGCCACGTCCTCCCATGTCTCAAGGTCCATGTGAAACCGCTTTAGATTTGCTTTGATGTTGTCCTTATACCTCATCTTTTGGCCACCCTGGGCACGCTTTCCCTCAACAAGCTGAGAGTAGAAAATCTGTTTTGGGAGGCGGAGATCCGGCATTCGGACAACATGACCAGTCCATCTGAGCTGGCGTTGAGCAACAGTAGCGGTGATAGTGGGAATGTCAGCCTCACTCAGGACGCTGGTGTTGGTGCGTCGGTCCTTCCAACTAATTCTGAGGATTTTTTGGAGGCATCTTTGGTGGTACGTCTCCAGGGTTTTTACGTGCCTCCTGTATGTGGTCCAGATCTCCGATCCATAGAGAAGAGTGGGCAGCAAGACAGCTTTATATACCATGATTTTGGTCTTTGCCAGAAGGTCACGGTTCTCAAATACTCTCTTCTTTAGCCTTGAGAAAGCCCCACTGGCACAGCTGAGACGGTGTTGTATTTCATCATCTATGTTGGCTTTTGATGATATGATGCTGCCTAGGTATGGGAAGTGGTCCACATTTTCCAGTCTAGCGTTGTCGATGGAGATGTTTGGGGGTGAGACTGGAGTACTGTTTGGTGGTGATTGATGGAGGATTTGGGTTTTTTTATATTAATTGTTAGCCCCTAGCTGTTTGTACGCCCTCGTGAAGGCAACTAGTGTACACTGTAGGTCCTCTTCTGAGAGGGCTACAAGGGCGTTATCGTCTGCATACTGTAGCTCCATAATGGATATGGTGTTCGTTCGACATTTGGCCCTAAATCTGTTGATGTTAAAAAGTCGCCCGTCAGTTCTGTACATAATCCGAACTCCATGGGGAAAATGTTTGTCCGTGAGATGGAGGATAGCAGTAATGAAGATGGAGAACAGGGTTGGGGCAATGACACATCCCTGTTTCACTCCCGTGTCAACCCTGAAGGGCTCTGTTTCATCTCCACTACTACTGAGGACTGTAGCTGACATATTGTCATGTAGCAGTCTCAGTACCCGAATGTACCTCTCTGGGCATCCAAACCTTGCAAGAACCAGCCAAAGGGCTTGACGGTTCACAGAGTCAAAGGCTTTAGTAAGGTCTATAAAAGCCATGTATAATGGTAAATTTTGGTCCCTGCACTTTTCTTGGAGTTGACAAGCAGTGAAGATCATGCCCATCGTGCCTCTATTTGGTCGAAAGCCACTTTGGGATTCTGGGAGGATGATTTCTGCAAGGGGTGTAAGCCTGTTGGCCAAAACCCGAGCTAGGGCTTTCCCTGTGGTAGAGAGGAGAGAAATGCCCCGGTAATTCCCACAGTTTGCCATGTCTCCCTTCTTAAAGATGGAGACAACTAGGGCATCTCTAAGTTGTGCAGGGATTTTCTCTTGTCCCCATATTTTGAGCAGCAGGGCATGGATGTGTCTGAGAAGATCAGGCCCACCTTTCTTCAGGATTTCTGCTGGGATGCCGTCAGAACCAGCCGCCTTATTGTTTTTCATCTTCCTAATTGCATCCCGCACCTCTTCCAGACTGGGTGGTTCTCCCATGCTCTCAATTATGGGCTGTTGGGGGAGTTTTTCAAGGGCCTCCATCTCTGGAGTGATGTCCCTGTTCAGAAGATCTTCGTAATGCTCTTTCCATCTATTTGTTATTTCTCCCTTTCCTTTCAGCAGCGTGAGCCCATCCTTAGACCGAAGGGGGGTCAGAGAACGGTAGCTGGGGCCGTATACCACTTTTGTGGCTTCAAAGAATCGTCTGGTGTCCCCAGAGTCAGCAAACTGCTGGATCTCCTGAGCCTTCTTCATCCACCAGAGGTTCTTCAGCTTCCTGACTGTCGATTGGACAGCCGCTTTAGCCTTGGCATGGGCAGCTCTTTTAACCTTGCAATTGATGTTATTCTGCCAGGTGATAAAAGTTTGCGTCTTATTCACTCCATCATGTCTATCCATTTAATGCGGAAGCAAAGGATGCACAAAAGATAGAGCCGACCAAAGCTCAACATCGAGCAGCTGGGCGATATCACCTACCAACAACACCTCCAGGCGGCTCTTAGCGCGGACCTGCCCAAGCAGTATCCGCATGACATTGAAGAGCACTGGGACAAGCTGTCCTCTGCCATCATGGACTCCAGTATAAGCATTCTAGGGCAGAAAAAGCGGAAACATCAGGATTGGTATGATGAAAACGATACCGAAATCCAACAGCTTATAGACACCAAGAGGCAAACTTTTATATACACACATACCCACATATACACACACACATATATGTACACCCCCCATATATATATATATATATATATATATATATATATATATATATATATATAGATAGATAGATAGATAGATAGATAGATATTACAAAGGAGTCACCACTTATCAAATCCGGAGGCCACTCAACAATAAGATTTAATGAGAGTACGGTAGTCACTCGGGAAATATAGTTGTAATTGTCAGTAGTGAAAATTTGATAAATTGGATTATTAAGGGGACGGCTCATCCAGAACTTGTTTATGTTGGACGACCATATTGCAGTCAGCTGGAAATCAGTACAACGGAAGAGAGTTTCACAGGCGTGCAGTTCTAAGAAAGAAGATTTGTTCACAGAGTCTACGTTTAAGTTTAGGCACAGATAAAGAGTAGGAGAAATTATTGATAGTGGTTTCAGGTAGACGTGTGTTTTTCGTGAAAGTTTTGCATTGGATAACCATAGATTGAAGCTCAAAAAATAATAATGAAGCAGAGACAGGCTCGTAACGTCCCTTGTGGGAAAGAGGTTTCAGGGAAGAGAAAATTGCATTCCCCATAAGGCTACGAAGTATATTTTTAACTCTTTTAAGGCTGGATAAGTTGCTTCTAGCAGCCCCTGCTTAGATGTGGCAACAGTAATCCGTACTTGGACGCACATGGCTCTTATACAGGTAGAGTATTGCATCAGAACGTTAGAACGAATGTTAGAACGTTAAAACGATCCCACCATTTTTCCAACGGCCTTGGAAACGGATTTGATGTACGTATTCCATTTCAGATCAGGATTAAAGGTCAGACCCAGAGACTTTTTAAAACATGAAGCCTTCTCAAGACGAGAGTCATTCATTTCAATTTATGCCACATCAGAGCGTTAATAATATAAAGAAATAAGCTTGTTTTTAGATGCATTAAAAGTAACCAGCCACCTCTTCCACCATTGCACCTCATGCTCAAGATGAGAGGAAGGGAATATTCAATAAAAATGAAGATATTCATTAAAAAAAAGAATATTATTAGCATATATATATATATATACATATATATATTGTATACACATGCATATATATTAATGTAATGGAATAACCTAACATCCCTTCATAGATGAAATGAACAATAGATATATTGACCCTCTCACGTGACTGACAGAGAAGTAAAAAGGAAGTGAATAAGAAAAGATGTCAGTAACTCTTGTCACATATATTTCCTTGTAAATAAGCCTCTTTGTCTTTCACCCACGACCCCATGTTTCTTACTGTATTCTTATTTAAAGTAAGGATATAAAAAATGGCGACAGGATTCGAATTCACAAAAAGGAATCTTTAAGCCAAAAACATATCGGAAAACGAAAAGAAAAAATTCTGCACGGAAAAATTCAATTACTGAAAAAAAACTAAGACACACACAAAAAGTAAGTTATACTTTTTTAAAATTCAGTCTGTTACGGTCCTACTGAAACAAAAAGAGAAATTGACATTTCACAAAGCATTGAAAAGAACAATTTTTGAAAGTTGTCCATTTCAAATTTCTTTTGTTTCGTAAGAAGAAAAAATAAGACGGAAAAGAACGCTTGTATGCTGTTGGTTCGGTGTCAATTTTGTGTGTGTAACCCCCTCAAAAACCTTGTCTACTAAAGAATGTTTATTTTTTGTCGTTAAAAAAAACAAAACAAAAAACTATTCAGTGAATTTATTTAATGCTTTTTGCAGGTACTGTAAACCTTTTGTTTTAGTAATGTGTTTAAAAAAATTCTTCAACATGGAACAATTAGCCGAGTTTACAAAAACGATACAATTAGCACTGGCGGCTCAACCAAGCCGATAGAATTTTTTACAAAAAGAACAGTTAAAACAAAATGAAGTATTAAAAACAATATTAATGAAACAAGAAGAAAAAAAGGATTGTCGGTTCAACTCGGAAGGAATTTCAAATTCGCTGACAGAATTTTTATATGAATCAACTAATGGCTTAACGTTTCCAGCATATTACCGTAGATAGAAACGATGTCAGGCCCGATCGGATGAAGAAAAAATTATTTTACTTTTGCAAAAACTGGGTTCCCATGAAAATACCAAGTATACAAATTTTATACTCCCAAGGAAACTCGAAGATATTTCTTTTAAAAAGACTATAGAAATTTTATCAACCATTTTTGGGGAACGGGATAGCTTATCGTTATAGGTGTTTAAATATTTTGAAACAAGATCATGAAGACTTTATCGTCTATACTGGGAGAGTAAATGCCCAATGCGAGTTATTTAAGTTGAAAGACCTAAAAGAGGACATGTTTAAATGCTTGATGTTTGGGCAAAGGTTAACATCCTCGAAGGATAAAGAAATTCGTTTTAGGATATTATCCATTATGAACCAAGACATAGAAATAACCTTACAGGAAGTTACTGAGGAATGCCAGAAACTGTAAAATTTAAAAAAGGATAATACTAGTATCGAAAAGAAAAATGTTGACAAAATACAAAAGGTAAAGCAAGGTGACCACTATATAAAAAATACTGTAAGACGTGTGGAGGAAAGAATCACTTCACAAAGGAGTGCTACTTCAAAAGCAAAATACGCTATAAGTGCGGGTATAAAGGACACAAGTCAACAGTATACAAAACGAAGAAAGCCTGAAATAAAGCTTATTGGTTCTAAAAAAGAGTCCATGCATGGTAAAAAAGGAAATATATTGAAGTTAGAATTAATGGCCGGAAAGTAAACTGTCTTTTGGATACTGGAAGTGACATATCCTTAATTGATGAAATAACATGAAAGAAAATTGGTTCTCCAAATCTGCAAAACACAAAGAAAATTGCCAGAGGAATGTCTGGAAATAGAAAAAATTTAAGGGTGAATTTTATACTAATGTGACCTTGAATGAAAAAACGTTAAAAACTAAAATGTATGTGATATCTGGAAAAAAATTCTAATCTATTTGATAATACAATAAACTTATTTTGCAAAAGAGTAAATGTGAAAGTCCCAAACTGCCAGAAAGATTTATTGGGGATTTGATGAAGGATTTTAAAAATGTATTTTCTGAAGGTATCACTCACAGTTTATGTGAAAAAGTAAAAAAATGAGGGTATGTGGAGATTTTTCGACGAGATTGAATGATTCCTTAAAGGATCATAACTATTCACTCCATACCCCTGAGGAAATATTTTCTAAGGTAAATGGTGGGAAACTTTTCACAAAAATAGACTTATCAGAAGCATATTTGTAGGTCAAATTCCACGAAGATTGTTCTAAACAATCTGACAATGAATATTCATAAATGATTATTTTCCCTAAAACGATGTCCGTTTGGGTTGAAAGTAGCACCAAATTTATTCCAACAAATTATGGATGCCATAGTAGAAGGCTTGGATTTTTCAATGGCTTATTTAGACGACATTTTAATAAGAAGCAAAAATGTTGAAGAACATAAAAACCATATTCGAAAGGTATTCGAGAAAATTGAAGACTACGGATTTAAAGTGGCTCTCGAAAAGTGTTATTATGGTATGGACAAGATTGAATATTTGGGACAAATAATTGATTGGAAAGATAGAAGACCTAACCCAAATAGGACAGAAGCAATTAGAGACATCCCTAGACCAGACAATGTAGTAAAGTTACAGTCAGTCTTGGGTCTAGCAAACTACTATAATTCTTATATCCGAAATATGTACGAAATAAGATCACCATTAAAGAAAGATGTTTGTTATCGCATCTAGCGTTAGCACATTACGATTTGAAAAAGGATTTAATTGTAGCGGCAGATGCGAACGAATACAGTTTAGGAGCGGGGCTTCTATACAGAATGGAAGATGGATCTACTAAACCAATTTCTCACGCCTCGTGGGTTATATTACCCACTGAAGGAAGTACAGTCAGATCGAAAAAGAGGGTCTAGCTGTAAGAAACTTTCATAGATTCATTCATTAGAGATTTTTCCTCTTGGAAACAGACCATAAATAAACCCCTTTGTCTTTCACCCATAACCCCGTGTTTCTTGTTTATATATATATATATATATATATATATATATATATATATATATATATATATATATATATATATATATATAGAGAGAGAGAGAGAGAGAGAGAGAGAGAGAGCGAGAGCGAGAGAGAGATACCTGCACGTGAAATTTTTGTGGCAGGAGTTGCGCAATCTCCAACCACACCTCTCCTGAGTCGACATTGTTAAATACTAGTGGTAAGAGAAGTGTATGTACAGGACGACTGGATACGGCATAATCATGTCCACACACTGGTTCCTGTCAGATCACCGAAGTTAAGCAACGTTGAGCTTGGTCATTACTAAAATGGGTTACCAACTTTAGAATTCAAGGCACTGTATGTAGGAGGACGTGGACACCTCCCTGCAAGAGTTGCAAAAACCTAACGTCGTCATCTCCTCTAACGGCGACATACATGTGACTGGGGACTGCGTGTGAATTTCATACTCCCATGGAACTTTTTCCTTTAAAGAAAACCGGTTAAACTCGAATACGGTTAGTGCCGTTTCACACACATACACACGCACACACACGCACACACACACAAACACGCACACACAAACACGCACACACACACACACACACACACACACACACACACACACACACACACACACACACACACACACACACACTGGACGACTGGAAACAAATGCCGATAGAAGCAGAGAGCACACACAGGTCCTCAAATTCCCAAATGGTCACCCATCTAGTACTAACCAGGCTCAACGTTGTTTAATCGGTGATCTAACGAGATTGTGCCGTATACACACACACACACACACACACACACACACACACACACACACACACACACACACACATATATATATATATATATATATATATATATATAATGCAACAATGAGTAATGTTCTTTAGTAACGCTGGGTGAAATAGTAGGATAGACTAAACCCACACGTTTTGGTAAAGCAGCTATTTAACAGGCTATTTTATTTTAGGAAGAAACCTTCTACTATTATAAGCTTTTAATTATAAAGCGTTTTTAATGATAATGTTATAAAAATATAGGAAATTTCGATAGAAAATATTTTTTATAGAAAAAATAATAACTGTAAAAACTTGTAAAATATAATTGATTCATTATAAGCTTTGCAGTATTCTCAAGAAGAAAGATTTTTAAAAAATATCTAATATGTTTTATTCTCCGTAAAATCGATGTATTCAGAAAAAGATCCCCAAAATCTAAAGATGGGGAAATTGGAACCGTTATTTCTACATATTTTGATGTAAACAATGGAAGTAACGCGATAATTGATTAATTTCGTAATTTTTTACAGACTTATTTTAAAAAAGTGCTAAATTACATATAAACTGAAGGCAAATAATATACAAAAATTAGTTATCCTATTTTGCTCCCACCCCAAAGTGATCTTTCTTTTTGGTAGGGGTGATTTACATCTTAGTTTATTTTACATATTGAAATATACTGGAATAAGGAAACGAAATCTATTTAATTTTGGGTCACAAACATTGCCGATTTATACGCTTATTATCGATTCTTCGGAAAAAAGAAGTTGAAAAATATATTAAAATTATTCAAGTTTTACGAAATTATTTGAAATGATTTTTCATTTTTTTTATTTGACATTTTTTACCTGTGTAATTTCAAACGTTATCCGAAATCATTTCTTATTTTTTAATGATTGAATTTTTCAAGGTTCGTGAAAAAATGTGGAAGATTCGGTCTTAAAACTTATTATGATTAAACAGATAATCTTACTATAAACAATAAAAAATTATTTTAAACCGATGCCGTTTTTGAATAATGAATAATTCTATAAGATATTAAGAAATCGAACGTGAATAATTTTTTCTACGGAAATTCAATGTCCTAATAATCTGTTCACACGTCGCTGATAAAAAAGTAGTGTCACTCGTTTCAGAACAAAACTATAATTTCTTAGCCAATTAACTGAAACAATTATGGTTTAAGAGTGAATTAAATTTCTTTGTGCACGGCATGTTTTACAATCTGTTAATATGCGAATTGAAAATAATTTTCTGAAAGTTGATTTAAGGATTTAGTTAAGGTTAAAAAAAGCTCAATTTAAGGAATTAAAAATTCATATTTCCTAAAATAAAAAGGAATTTAATAAAAATAATTTGAATATTACTTTTTCGAGCTATAAATTACGATATTGAGAATTAATAATAAAGGAAATTTTGTCAGTTAGCGGCCTCCATATAAGCAAGAAACTAATCGTTTTAGCTGTTGTTCCTTCAAACGTGGCATTTTTTCTGGACTTACATATGTATATATGTCTTTTTCATAATTGTTTAAGCGAAAAGCAAAACTTTTACTATTATATTTCAATTGATAGAAAAAAATTATGTATAGTTGTAATAAGTTTTTTTCCTATATTTTTAATTTCGTTGGTTATACGTAGTGTAAAATAAATAATGTTTATATGCAAGTCTGATCCTTCTTCTTCACTATAGAGTAAAAAATGCGGTGAATTAATTTCACTTTACTAGTTATTGTATTTCTGTTATTGATCTCGAAAATTAGTGTTCTTTTCTAAATTTTTACAAAGGAGTCACCACTTATCAAGGCCCTGAGGCCACTCGAGGATAAGGGGGTAAATATGTGTACAGTGGTCAATAGGACAGTGATGTAGTAATTGTTAATAGTGGAAATTCGGTAAATTGGATTACTTAAGAGGAACGGCGTATCAAGTACTTGTTTACGTTGGACTTGAAGACGACATATTATAGTCAGCCGGAAAGCAGGCAAACGGAATAAAGTTCCACAGATATGCAGTTCTAAGAAAAAGCTTTATTCATGGAATCTACGTTTAGGTTTAGGCACGGATAAAGAGTGGGGGAAAATATTGATAGTGTTTTTTTGCTAGAAGAGAGTTTCTCGTGAAAGTTTGACGAGGGGGGGCTATAGATTAGAGCTCCGACTAGCACTTGCCATGAAAATAACGATAAAACATGGACAGGCTTGTAACGTCTCTTGTGAGAAATAGGTTGCAGGGGAAACAAAAGGGTATCCCCTACTAGGCTACGAAGCATTAAAAGTAACCAGCCATCTCTTTCCCTATTGTAGCACATGCTCAAGAACAAAAGAAAAAGAATCAGAGAACTTGGTCGTTTACGGTCTTTGATGTACTGCCATAGATGCAAGTGTCGTCAGCGTAAATGTCTACGAATGATCTAAGGATATTATTTGGAAGATCATTGATGTAGGTTAGGAAGAGAGTTGGGCCCAGGATGGAACCCAGAGGGACTCCAGCATTAATACTGTGAGCTTCCGATTTCTGCCCATCAACCATTACTCGTATGAACTTATCAGAGAGAAATGATTTAATAATTGAGAAGGCATTTCCAGCTATACCATAACTGGAGGTCTTGTGAAGTATACCTTTATGCCATACTCTATGAAAGGCCTTTGATATGTCAAGAGAAACTGCCCTAGAAAGGAAGCCTCCGTCAAGAGATTTGCTAATCCTATGAGATATAACCGTAAACACATCTGATGTTGATCTAGCAGAACGGAATGTATGCCACTGAGGAGGTTATTTTTGCTGAGGTGGTTGACTACTTCTCTATTTAACACAGATTCCAATAACTTAATCATGACGCACAGGAGACTTATAGGTCTATACTGAAACGGAGATGACCGATCACCTGAATTCTTAAATATTGGGCATACTGACAAGGTTTTCCATGGTGTTGGGAAGCAAGCCTCCTCAAGACAACGCTTAAATAATTTTGTAAGTATGGGAGCAAGTTCTGGTTGAAGCTTTTTTTTAGCACTATAATAGGAATGCCGTCAGAGCTAGTTGCCTTACTGGAATCAAGGCTTTTGATTAGCTTGGCAACATCACGTACAGATTTTGTATGTCGCGTACAGTGCTTTCTGATACAGGCGAAAATAATGAGTGTTGGCGCCCTTGGTCGCATAGTGTAGAATAAGCTGCGAAGATCTTGGCAAAGAGTTTGGCTTTCTGATGCTGCCGAGATTAACTCAGGTCCATTGATGATAGTTGGGATAGAGCACACGCTTCTGTTCAGGATCATGTCCACTATTTGCCAAAATTGATGGGAACCAAGCCGCTGCTCAGCTACTTTGAACTTGACGAACTGAGTATACAACTCTCTTGCTTTCTTTATTTCTTTTACAGTAGTTGCTGGCAGCTCTGAAAGCGGTTTAGTCTTAGTACATCTATTACGTTGGAAGCAGTGGAAAAAGTGATTTCTGTGCGCAATGGCAGCAGCACATTGTGGAGAGAACCATGGCTGGCTGTTGTTTTTTTCGAAGGAATAAAACGGTCTATACCTATAATTAACCATTCAGTCAGGTCTGATACTATAGAGGACTCATCGTTTTTAAACATGTAACGCAAAGGTAGATCTGATATAAATGTACGGAAGCTATCCCAGTCAGCCATAATGTATCGATATACCGTACGATGGAGAGGTAGGACTGAGGACTTATTACATTTCGTTTTTATCTTAACTGATACAACCGAGTGGTCAGAAGATCCCAGTGGAGACAGAACGGAAGATGAACATAGCTCAGGGCAAGTGGGAAAAAGGTATAGGAGACTTGCATACTGACCATCAGTGTCGGGCACACGGGTGGGTTTGTGAACAATCTGAATGAGGTCACAAGCAACGGTGAAATCATGACAGAACTTCCCCTCATCATCTGTCTTGTTTGAGTGGGTTAACCATTCCACATTCCACATTCCACGTGAATAATAGCCGAAGGATGATCAGACAGGATGTGGTCAACTTTCTCAGATATGCTTTTAAAGATAGTAACTCCGCTGTTGTGGTGGCGATACAGAGCAAATGTAAACGCAGCAGTAGTGTGAGCAAGTGCAACCCGGAAACACATACAGGGTAATTTAGGATCTTCTCTGGAAAGCCATCTTTAATGTAGGCACATATTCCATGCCCATGGCGATCTTGGAGGTTAGATTTGGAAGTTAACTACGAACTCATCTAGGGAAATAGTTGATCCAATGCTAGTTTCGCTTAGGAATAATAGGTATGGTTTAGTCTCCCGTAGTTGGGTTTCAACCTCTAGAAGGTTGAAACGTAGACCCCTGATTTTAGAGAAGGAAACATGTTAGTGGAGATCTACGTTGAATATTAGAGATCCGGATTTTATCGTGTATTTTTTCTGGAAACTTTTCATGGTGGGGATTTGGGATTTGTGGAATAGGTCGATAACTTGCTTAGAGCAGGGAACTGAGGGAATGTAAGAGAGAAATAGAAATGGAGAAATATATATATATTTCTTTTTATACCTAGCTTTTAATAAATACTAGACTACGCTGTGCCCCATTGGGTCAGTATATGTTATAGCTAGCTATGGAATAATGAGTATACAGAATTAATGTATAAAAGTGTAAGTGAATATACATAATTACTGTATAAACGCACACAAATTGAATGCATGCTTCCACGAAAACAAACGTGGCGATTTTTTCTGTGTGTGTTAAAAGCCTTAAAATTATTGGGAAATAATAATTAATTTAGTAATATTTAACGGTGAGACCGTATAAATTCTAATAAAAAAAACTTTTATTTCTATTTTTTAAATTAAAAAGAAAAAGTTTTTTTGTTTAAAATTATAAAAAGTTCTGTATGTATTGTTTAAAATAAATAAAAAATATTTATTATTTAAAACAAAATAGATTATTTTAAAAAGAAAAGAATTATATTTTTGAAAAAGAATTTCTGCTTATAGCTTTGTTTTATTTTTTTCATGTGCGCGTAAACAGGAAACACGGTTTCAACGCCTAAGTAAGACGATTTGAGTTTTATACATTCATCCGTGCATGAAGTCTCTGGCCGACAGCACTAACCACTAGGTTCTCAATCTTAGACGGGATGTAAAAAATTCTAAGTTAATAAATACACTGTCGTTTTATCTTTGTACTTGTATTACAAGCATTTTTGCGATCAAATTCCTTGCACCTATTTCTGTTCCCTCAATCTAAATCCACCCAACTCACCGCCTAAGATACAATAAACATCTCACCTTTCATTGTAAACATGTCGAGATATTTTCTATTCTAATGAACTTTTGCAATTGGACTCTCTTTCCATGCTCCCATTTTCCTCGGCCGTACTAATATGCTGAAATTTAAATGTAATGTGAACAATAATCTTGCTGCCAAATTCTCCAGCTATGTTGTCTCATGATAAATCTGACTGTTTCACAGTGTTATCTTACGTTTGTTTGGATGAAAAAAAACTATTGATGATTGAAATAACGTAATGATGCAATTACGCTACATAACTTGGAATAGAATTTCTGAAGCTGTAATTTATATTTGCCAATGTCTATCGATGATGTCGATGTCTTTTTCATCGATTTATTTAATCAAATATTTTGTTATGTTTTAGATTTCTGTACACAATAAAATAAATAAAATAGTATTTTTTATTTTGCACATCCGTCTGTAATGTTTAAGATTAAAATAGCACTTAATTTTCTCGCTTATCCGTTTGTATCGTTAAAGATAGTTTGAAATAGATTCAGTCAATTCAATCATTTTAATGGAATTTTAAAAATTAAAATAGAATTTTGTTATTCCGTCAATCTGTCAACCACGATTAAATTTTAATAACATGTTCCTTGTGCATCCATTTTCTGTAGCGTTATATGTAAAATACATTTGTTGGCTCTCCTGTCTGTCCGTGTCGTTTAAATTTAAAATAGTATTTTTTTCCTTGTCCGCACATCTGCCAGTAGCAGTTTAGCGTTTTGTTTGTCCGCTAATCTAGTATTCACGTTTAAGTTTTAAATATCATTTTTTGTTCGGCGCATCTGTTTGTAATGTTTAAATTTACAATAACATTTTCTTGGTCCGTTCGCCTGTCTTTCATCTATAAAATTAAAATAGCATTTTATTGATTCGCCCACCGATCATAAACGTTTATATTTTAATAGCATTATTTGTTCCATCCATCTGTCTGTAACATTTAAATCTAAAATATCATTTTGTTGGTCCACGCATTTGAGTATAATGTTTTTAGTTTACAATCGTATTTTTATTCGTAACGCACACCTTGAACGGACACGTATTAATAAAATTCACACTCTTCTGATCAAATTATAATTTTTCTGTCAAATATTGAAAAGAAAAAGACGCTCAACAATCTCATATTGATTTTATGATTACGCTTCAACATTCAAGACGAGATTAACACGAAATGTGTCGATTTAAATCGGCCACCGATACACAGGCCAACAAATGAAGTCAGCGATATTAGCAGAGAATACAAACATTATGATGCGTTTTCAGAGAAAGTCAAGGTTAATCGATTCAGAACAAAATTCGGCACAGCTTATGTGAAACAGAATAAAGAAATAAAGAAATACAAAGTTTCAGTCTTATAAGTTCATTTTTTAAAGTTTTGCACCAAGTTTTTTTAATTCAGTCTTATGAGTTCATTTTTTCACACAAAAAAACAAAACAAAAACGAAACAAAAACAAAAAAAAGTGCAGATTTTTGTATCAGCAAAGTAAAACGAAATAAATTTGTTTTAATTATATTGGTTAGTATCAGAACGAAACAGAAAACAGGAAATATAGGTTGTCCTCGAAAATGGATAACACAACGTATGTTTCGTGCATCATATTTTGGACAATTTCACAAAAAATCATTGATTAGCAACAGCAACAAAAAACGTTTCGTTAAAAACGTAATAGTTTCCCACTCTCAACCGTCACCATAATGTTCTATAACAGCGAACTTATTAGGGTGGAAGGCGTGAGCGACGGAGCTGTTGATATGACGTTTTTGATGAGACATCCCCTTAAGTAATCCAATTAACCGAATTTCCACTACTATCGATTACGACGATCCCATTGACTACTGTACACTCATTAACCTTATCCTCGAGTGACCTCTGGGCCTTGATAAGTGGCGATTCCTATGTGAAAAAATCGTATTGTTTTCTTGTTTTAAATAAGCCTTATGTCGCTACTGAATTAATCGAATCATACACGCTTCAGATGTCGAGTATTCAACAATAGTACTTATTGCTAGACATGACGAGAAGCAAAAAATACATATCAAACGTTTTCATCACCATCTCTGTAGGCATCCTAAGTTTGTAGTCGTTTTATCAAAGAGTAATAATTATTTATTTAAAAATATCTATTGTTTTAAGATATTCATTTTTAAGTATTCCTAGGATTGAACTACGATTGAAAAAGGTGGTCTCTCTTTCCTCGGTCTTTTCATGCTCCTTAACTCTATACGATATGATGAGGAATATAAACCGATGCTAGTACTAACATTTATTTTATTTTGGTGGGTGTTATTCGTTTATGTGACATTTTAACCTTTCACCCAAACAGTTTCAGTTCCCTTGGATTTCTGTAATATTTTCTTTGATTAATATTTGAAACTATAATCTATTGGTGTGCCATGGTGCCTACATTTTTTTTGACCTTAACTATCTTGATTAGAACGTTGAAGTTGCCTTCTTATGTACGACTGTCACTAACGATTCTGTTTATCTGTTTGTGTGTTCTTTCTGCATCATTTGTTAAAATGTTTGATAATTTCTGAATGAAATATTGGAATTCTTTCGCATTTTATTGTTTTTTTTTTCAATTTGGAACGATTAACTTATTTTGTATTAATTTAATTAATCGTTTATCATTTTGTGATGTAATTTTGCATCCTGTCGAACTTGGGAATTTTTATGTCAAACTCGGGAACCTATACGATATTTCGAAAGCTGCATTTTATTTAATCCATAAGGGTAGCTGTTTCTCGTTCTCGTGACCGGGTAGAGATCTCAAGTAATTCGATATTGTATTATAGTATACTGAGAATTCAACTTTCAACTTGCAGAAGATTATTACATTGAACTTATTATAACTTACCACTTTATCCGTTGCACGAGAATAATAGTGTGAAAAAGACAAATAATGCATATCATCAATCCTTACCTTAAATAACTGTTATTTGTTGTAGTTTATATATTTAGAAAATAAATCCAACACAATGAATCTTATGCTGTCGATCTTTATAATTTTGTTTTCTTTAAAATAATCCACAACGATATTGGAAAAATAATAGGTTTCCTGCCTTTTCCATTCACAAAAAGGTCCAACACATCCTTGTTTCTCTCTTTCAATAGCACCTAGGTAATTCCAATATGCAAACGTGTAGCATTCTCAAGATGCCAGTTATGTGCGTATTTTTACTAGGGAGTCACTACTTATTAAGGTGCGTTTTGATCTGTAATGATGAAAATCGAGTATAATTTGATTATTTATGATGACAGATGAACTTGTTTACATTGAATTTAAAAAGTACAATGTTATAGTGAGCAGCGACGCAGCCTCAGTGTATTATATTCACAGTTTTAGGAAAGAAATTTTGATCATGGAATTTTCGTTTAATTTTAGACATAGATAGATGGAAAGAGACATTTTAAACAGTGGTAGTAGTTATATGATACATATTACATACATATATAATACATATTCCTAATAATGTCTTTAAAAGTTCTTTGTCTTATATTTTTATATCTTAAAAACATAATACATTTAGCATACTTCATATATAATATTAAATATTAGCATTATTTCTAATAATTTCTTTAAAATATATTTTTTCCATAGCCTTTAAAAGGGACCAGTAATGATATTGCTTTTGGTAACATTTATCTTTTATGTGTTGTTTTCATGTATAATCTTGTTAATATTCCTAATTGTGTGCATATATATATATATATATATATATATATATATATATATATATATATATATATATATATATATACTCTTTATTTGTTTTTTACATAAGCAGTAAGATGTTGTTTCATAGCCATGAGCATATATTTCGGTCAGCTAGATGCCAGTAACTAGAGACGGCTTCAAGCAATACAGCTTATACGAAAGCAAAGTTTGCAATAAAAATATCAGGTGTTCCCTGTCACAGGGAGTTAATATCTTAATATTCCGTCCGTTTCTAGTTTTTGATTATCTAAACCTTTAGCCCACCCACCCTTGCCCATTTATTCCTATATCTAAACACAGACACAAATCCGCACCCTTATTGGGTCTTATTTACAAACCAAATCTTATTTTTCATAACATTTGACGGAACCTTCTGATATTATCTCCCTGTGACAAGGAAGACCTGATATTTCATTGCAAACTTTGCTTTCGTATAAGCTGTATCGCCCGAAGAGGTCTCGAGATACTCGTCTAGTTAATCTGAGCTGACCGAAACATGCAAAGGAAATTTTCAATTCATTAATTTATTTTTTAATTTTTACTTTTTTTCACGCCAAGCAAGACAATATTGCAACTGAAGTACAAGGAATACATTTAAAAAATGGGCCATTCTGGATGACAACCAGGCGGTAAAGTATTTTTGTACACTTAATTTTTTAAATTAACTAATAATACTCCATGAAATCTAGATGACAACAAGTCTCACCAGATTTCCAGTACTCTCTACCCCTTTCGATAACCTCTGTCAACGAATTTGGGTTATCGCAACAAGCTCTTGCTATTTCGCTTCTAATGGTACATTGATCTTCATTGAAATTTGGGTGGCAATAGCCTTCCCAAGTGGCCAGTTCTGATCGCACTCATCCAGTAGAGATCTGGTTAGTTCTTTATTTCCTCAGCTTTTCCATCCTTCTTGAGCTTTTTCGGTTTTGCGTGGTGCTAGTCTTTGCCGACACTACACTTATATATCATTTTATTTTATTCTATTTAAGGAAGGTTAGCTTAATATTTTGCGTTTTTTATTTCTCCTAGTTTCTTTTTGTTATTTGTGGGCGTGTTCCTTTTTTGTTTAATTTCTATTAAAGTTGCTGCTTATTATTATGGTTTTCACATTCTAGGATTTTTGCAGTTTTTATTATTGCTATTCGTTGCATGTTTCTCTGCCTTCCCTCTTATTTCAATTTCTTCCATTGTTTCTCAAAGTTTTGGGATTGTTCCTAATGCTCTCACGACTATTGCGATTATGTGATTATTAAGTGTCTTTTTTGTAGCCATGTCCATACGTTTTTGAGAGGCTCGCCTTTTGTCATCTTTATCCGTGTAACTGTTTCTCTTTCTATTTTTCTTTTCTTGTCTTATCTCTTGCTACTCTGCTCTCGTGTTCAATTTTATGGCGTTTCTTGCTGCGGTACTTATCCTTTATGTATTCTGCATTATGTATTTTTAATTTTGTTTTGTGCCATTCACACAATCTTCTATACAAACCAGTTATCTCCCCCACGTCTTGCAATTTCACGTAGAGTCGGCCAGCATCACCTTTTAGTCGTAAAACATCGTACATGGTCATAAATTTTCTGATGTTCTGATCAAGGTGCCTGAGTTATTTTTTGGTCTATGAACGGTTCAGAGTATCTTCCTAATGATACTACTCATGCGTTTACACTTTTTATTAGGTTTCTTCTATATAATTTTGTTTCCATGAGTTTTCTTAATCTTCTTAACTATTATTTTCCAACTTTTTTGTTCATTTCTTGTGATCTCCTAGATATCTGTGCCATGGTTGCCTAGTGTTATCATCTCCCATTAGTTACGGAGTTCCATAATCTTTAAAGTCTCCACTGTTTCATTTTTATTAATCAGTAGTACGTAATTTTTCATTCAAAATTCAATTTGAATATCTTGATTGAATATTCTTGCTATGTTTATTAGCGCCTCTAATTCCTTATTGTTTCTTTCGAAAAGTTCCAGGTCGTCCATTTATTAAAGTGGTTCATTCTTTCGTCTGCATTAGTAAACTCTTATCTGGCCTAACATTTCATTAGTATATTGCTAAGAGACATGATTATAATGAACGGTATTTGTAATCGTCTCTTTAGAAGATACCTCTTTGAACTTTTATCGTAGTTATGTATTGCATTTCAGCTGCCAGTTCAAGTTTCCACGTTCCTATTGCTTTTTCAATCAGATTGATAATTTTATCTCGTATTTTGTAGACTTTCAAGAACTCTATTATCCATGCTTGACGGCCGCTATCATCCGCTTTCTAGCAGTGCAATTTCATGCAATGGCTTCTACTTTTTATATTTTTAAGGATCTTTTGATCTATTTATCATGCATTCACCTTTTTACTTTCTATTCCTCAAGAAGTAGTCCACAATTATCGAGGAAGTGATAAATTTGTACTCTCAGTTGTAATATTTTCCAGTTGCTGAGTAAGTTATGAGCTTTTAGTTGCTGGGGACGCATTCCCTTTCTATGTCATCCATTCTAGCATGTGTGTTCTGTAGATACATTTTTTCGGGTTTTCATGTAATGTTATGAATCTTTTGTACCAGTATGCGTATATTTCATCTCCCTGTTGCCTTTTTCTCAGGATTATCTTATATTTTTTCTTGTTGATTTCCTTTCACTTTGAGTCATATTTCCTATATTCCATCATTTTCTGGTCTCTTTTATCTTGTTTATGGCGTTGGCTTCGTTTTACGATATATGATCTGGAGTTTCAGCGTAAATTCCTATCCAATTTTTGTCGGTTTATTTTCGATTATTATTATTATTATTATTATTATTATTATTATTATTATTATAAGTAGTAGTAGTAGTAATTGTTGTAGTACTAGTATTACTACTACTTTTATTATTACTGATATTTTTATTCAGACTCAAACTTTAACTACTTTGCTTTTATTTTCGTTGTACGTCAGGTTAATTTCTTTAACTTTAGACATTAACATTTTTGCCGTTCCTATTAGTAAGACTTTTACAAAATTGGAAAAGAAAAAATCTCCTTAATAGGAATCAACCATTTATGCTGGCTTTTCGTTATGGTTCCAAGCATTCCAATTCCAATGCGAATCACCTTGACTTCTTTACATAGTCCAACTAATTTCCATTTCAGACCTTGAATATTTATTTATTTTTTCATGTAATTTCTCTTGCACTCTGGTATCGAAAGGGAAAGCAATATCAATTCTCTTGCTTTTGTTTAGGAAAATTAATTCACTTTTAGATTGTTCAAGAAATTTATCAGTTTGCACATATTCGAAAGAAGTTCAACCTTGTCGTCGTACTGTACCACTTCTGGTTTATGTTCATACCATTGCTTATGTAGTCTAATTCAGTGCGTTAACATATATTCCAGTGTAATACATGAGCGACTTTGTTGTGCCCCTACTTTTTATATTGATGTTGAGTTAGCATAAGGCATTCTGGTATAATATGCGATAATATTTCTTTCCTTTAATTAAACAATCTGCACATTAGTGATTCTACAGCTTAGTCGATGTAGTTCGCTCGACCTAGTGTCAGTGGTTGCCATTAAAGTGCTCTTATTAGATCTTCTAAGATCACCTGTGAAAAATCATTTCCAGCTGCCATTATTTAAAATTTAGTATTATTAAACAATGCAGCGTGAAGTTTCTTTCCAAATAATTTTTCTTTCTTTAATCTTTTTTCACTCGACAAACTTTTGTGGCCTCGCATGCTGTCAACATTATCAGATCTATCGTTGGAAGTTTAAGGCAATGTGAGTGAACGAATTCGTTTCTTTTAATCACATTTAGCAGTGCTAAAGTCCATCTTCATTACTACACAATATGATCGTATTGATTAGTGGTATCAAGCTGGTTCTAATTCCTTCCCCAAACTTTATCCGTGAATAGTATATGGTCAACTGTAGCAATCAATGAATAATACATGGTTGAAGTCATATTTCAAGTTAATATCCTGCTTTGATATCCCGTAAAAGAATGCCGGTTAATTATTTATTTTTTTAAAATTATTATTTTATTTGCTGTTATAATTTCCA
Source organism: Euprymna scolopes (assembly GCF_053919585.1). Classification (NCBI taxonomy): domain Eukaryota; kingdom Metazoa; phylum Mollusca; class Cephalopoda; order Sepiida; family Sepiolidae; genus Euprymna; species Euprymna scolopes. Next base: position 109,394 of record NC_136513.1, read on the forward strand.
GTTTGGCGAAGGTTTCCGTCTGGAATGTTTTCCATAAAAAAACAAAACAAGGCAAATAAAACAAAGCACGCATTCAAAGATTGTGGCACCTTCCAATCCGTTATTTTAATCACATCACAAATGTGCATGTATAAATATATGGGCATTAGAGTAATAAAATCATAAGTTCTAATCAGAAAATGAAAGAATAAAAAGGACCTAAAACAGCCACGATGCCAAACGTTACCGTTCTTGCAAACTTGTAGAGTTAAAAGTAGAGATAAATTCATTAGTATGTCGGAAACACTGGTAATTATTTTTTTTTAAATTATTATTTTGTTTACTGTTACAGTTTCAAATTTGTTCAACTTTTCTTTTTAGAATGTATCTACAAAAAGCATGCTTTCAAAAGTTTTGGCAAAAAACAAAGAGGCGATAAGACGAGAAATAAAAAAAATTCGTAGAGAAACAGTTACACGGGTGAGTCATCAGGGTTCATTGAGACGAGGGAAAATACTTGGACATGCCTATAAAAAAGCGAAACACAGAAACTGACTCCACAGTAAAAACTGCATAAATATAATGCGATAACAAACAACCACAGCAAATCAAAATCAACAAGACGAGAAATGCAGACTCTGTGGACAAAACGACGGAACACTAAACCACGTAATAAGCGAATGCACAAACTAGCTTAAGAGTTTTATAAAAAAACAATACGATTAAGTGGGAAACGCATTACACTGGGAATTATGCAAACAACTGCATATTGAACAAACAAGCACAAATCGGCAGCAGTAATCGAAAACTACCAATCATAGTGTAAAAAAGATGCAACTGGAAATAGTTTCTTTTCTTTCACAAATGTTTAAACGCTTCCTAAGTAGAAATGATTCCTAACACTGTAGAACACTGTCGTTAGTCTGTCCAGTATTTAAAAATACTGAAGATAAGTTGTTTCTTAGTACTGACTAATCACTTTTCTGTGCGTGATAAATAATTTGCTGAAATTCGCCATAAAGTTGTTAATCACCTCCACAAAAACAAACTGGGACAAGCAATATGGTTTCAGTTCTGCCAGATCTACAGCTGATGTACTAACTGTAATATCTCTGTGAATCTATTGTCGGGGGCTTCGTTTCTAGGGCACTATCTCTTGACATATTAAAGGCAGAGTTTACTTCACAAAATTTGGGCCTTGATAAGTGATGACCCCCATGTAAAAAAAACAAAAACAAAACAAAAAACTACATCAACATTTCAAAGGCTAGCAATAACCAAGATCTTGTTTTAATTAAAATCCTGGTTCTGATCCTCACTTCGTCTAAATCGAAATGAATATTCTGTGTTGAGAATTACGCCGCTTTGATAAGCTTTTAGCTTTGACTTCTTACTTGAAATTGAAGGCGTACACCAAATATGTTGCCAAAGTAACTGGGGAAAATGATGGGATCATTCTATAGCCCCAGGAGGAACCCCACTTCCGGCGTAATTCTCTGCCTTTATAAGAGCCAAATGCTTCCAATGATGAAGTAGTGTTCTTATATCTGGAGAGGAGCTGCTCAAACCACAATTGCCGGCCTTTTCAGAGTTCGAAACCAGCTTCGAAATCTAGAAAACGATGTTCATTTTCCTCATTCTTCTCATAAAAGAGACGTTGCGAGTCTATCTCTGCCGTATCGTTATTTCCATAACCAGTGTTCGGCTAAACTTTAATCTATGATCCTCCCCTGCAAAATATCCACAACACTCGCTTAGCTACAACCACTACCAACCATTTATCTTACTCTCATTCTGTACCCAACAAAAATTTCATGAAAATTTTCGCATTATTCTTATCATTCGTAATTTAATTACATCATTCACATTTTATGGCAGCATCTATTCCTGTGAACCACCATGTTTATCCCGGACTGAATTCATCGCAATACTTTTACATTAATCCAATTCTTATTACACAATTCGTCCCCACTGTAAATGTTTTCATTACCCTTATGTCCCTACTGAATTGAACAGTAGCACAAAGGGCGTTCAGTAAGTAATGCCCCTTATCTAACAAAACTGGGCATAGTTATAAATCTTTCTCAACATAGGATGCACCCGAAATTAAGCATTTCTCTCAGCGTTTTATGCAGTTTTGTAGAACATTTAAGGTTGGTCCTCCAGCCACGATATGACTTCGAAAATGAAGGCTGCGTCATAGGGGGAACGCTATTTTTTTCAAAAATAACTACATGGCGAGGAAGAGGTGAAAGACAGGGGTGCAATGGTTAAAAGAATAGGAGGCATAAAAGAAAATTTTTTTTAGCCACACGCCTGTGCTTCTGATCTGGCGTGCTACGGACCAGAGTGCTGTCTTGTAAAAGGAAAATACCTTTGTTGACATTGCCATGCATTCTACTTTTGATAGTTTCTCCTAAGTTCCTCAAAGCTGAAGCATAATAGGCTCTGTAATCGTAGTGCCATTTTCCAAAAAAAAAAAAAAATCTGTCATTATTACTCCACTCTTGTCATAGAACACTGTAAGCATGATTTTGCAAATGAAGAGCTACACCCTTGCTTCTTTGGAAGTGGTAAGTTCAAATGTTTTTATTGCATTAACTAGGCATTGATTTCTGATTCATAGAAATAGACACCAATTTTATTCTGAGTAATCAGATTTTTGAAATCCTTTGACTCTTCTTAACACATCTCCAAATTCATCCTCGAGCCCCCGATTCGTTCTCGCTTCTGGGACAGACACCGTATGTATATGCTAACGAATATAAATGGTAGTCTTCACAGACTCTCTACTAACCTTGACCTTTTGAGGTATTTGCCGAATAGCTACATGTCGATCTTTCAAAATCCCAGCCTAAACTGGACTGGCAGATGCCTTATCAATCGCGAAAAAAGAGGATCTGGTCTGTGAACTTCTTACACATATTTTTGGACATTCTAATTACGATGCCAGCATTTTACAAGGCCATATTATGGAACATCATTATCATATGTTTTTTTTATTTTATCAAAAGCCTCCTATTGTGTGTTTTTCCATACAAAAACCGTATCACTGCGCGACACTCAACTTGTTCCATTTCACACCCGACTCTGTTAAAATACTTATAAATAAAAAAAAATCACAATTTGTTCAGAGCTCTAATGCATTACATAGAAATCACTGCAAAGTTTTAGCTAGATCTTTAAGTGGATTATGAAGCTGTGGGAAAAATAGAGAAGGCTTACCGCAAAAATGCGATTATGTCTGTATGTCTTGCAGGCTGAGGAGGAAAAACGAAAAGATCCAAACTAGCGATCGTGGTCTTTTAATGCCCACGACCTCGCACAATTCTCGAAAAATCACGTCTCACACGTGATTTTAAGGTGCGCCCAGGCACCATAAAAGCGGGTTGCTGGGGGGACTTAAGCGTTCAGACCTGTGTACAGTGAACATCGTTGTGCGACTCGTCTGATTTCTTGATGCAATCTGTGTATAGTGAAATTTGTTGTGCGACTCGTCGAATTTCTTAATAAAACCAGTGTAGAGTGAACTTTGTTGTGCGTCTCGTCAGACTTTTCTGATTCAAGCTATTTCGGCTTTTTGTTACTTTATGGACAGATTCGATCTAAAACTGACCCCAGGTTTCGACAGCTCCCCCACAGACTCCTCTGAAGTCAAGTGGTGGGAAAATGCCTAGCATTTCTGTAGGCTATGCCAAATAAAGGATCAAGCACTAGTCATCCCGTTGAGGCTCATCAAAGGAGCGTACGTCGTCTATCAGCAGCTCGGAGATGAACCAGGCCTGTGTTGGTACCGGTTCAACAAGTTGGGCCACGTAGTGAGAAGTTGTCTGGGGAAAGGGCAAGAGTAAGCAATAGCCCCAGTCTTCTCTCCAAATCGCCGCTAAACAAGGCGTTACCGGCGGTGAGCGTGCGCATCAATGGGCGTGAGGGCTTCGCGCTCATAGACACCAGGCGCACGCAGACGCTCGTGCGCAAGGCATGCTGTGATACGAGAGTCCCGGTGCTGACGGTTGGTGGAGGCTCGGTAACCTCTTGTTGAGTAAACATCATCCACATGAGTATCTGTGATGGGCCCTCAGTAGCCTCCGACACCAAATAGTAATCTGCACATTCATATTTTCCAATTATTGCTCTATTTACCAAAGAAATCAACTACAGAGGCTTACTCTAACCTTCGCGGGGGCTTCGATTTGGAATGTTTGTAGAGTTAGCTTTGCGTTGCCATTAATTTAAGCTCTAGTCTATTACGAAGTGGTGGTACCTGTCTTGATTAAATCTATAATGAAAATAGAATCCTTTACAAAATTTTTAATGAAATGTTTACTTAAAATACAAACCTACTAACTGATTATATATGAAGAGAGATCAGGCATAAAATAAACGTAAAGAGGTTGATATGGTACAAAACCTAACAATTATTAAAACAACATATTTCGTTTTGTTCCTCTTTCTCTCTCTCTCTCTCTCTCTCTCTCTCTTTACAATTCCATCATCTTTTTTCTTACTAGATTTTTTTAACTTCATCTTGTTTTTTCTCGTCTTAATTTTTTGTTTCTCATTATTTTCTTGGTCTTTTTCTTCTAGTTTCTCTTTTTTCTTATCCTTGGTGTTTATTCCACATCCCCCGTTCTTACTCTAATTTTGGGAAATCGCGTCTACCTCCACTCGCGCTCATATCTCTCTTATTCTCTCTATGTTTCTCTTCAATATTTCCTCGGCTTAATTTTCACTCCCCTGTTCTTTTTTCCTTTTTCTAGTTCTTCTACTCCTCTTTTTTCTTTTTATCATTTTTCTTTTCTCTAACCTTCTATCCCTTAACTATGTTTTTCCAATAGTAAAATAAGATATTTTCATTTCGAAGAAGGAATAAAAACACTCCAAATAAAACTTAACGTTTGCTTCGATTCCTCTCCAGCCTTTAATTCGGTGACCCAATATCAAAAATCAATAAATTCCTTATTCGATTTTCCAGTTACTATACATCGTCTACATCCCAGCCCACTGGCAATGCTTTTTCTTCTGTTCTTTGCTTATAATTCTATTAAGTGGCAGCAGTACTGTCGTTTAAATGAACAAAATACAAGAAAAGAGTTCCTCATTAGCATAATGGATAACGTCGAACACTGTGGAATCGGTTATACTAAAGTCATATCTGATCCGATCCATTATGCCAGTTAAGCATGTATACTGTTGAGAATGGTATGTATTCACCATACTCCACTCCTTCCATTAAAAAGTGACTTGTATATCGTATGTCGTAATCAAATTTAATAGATACTTCGCATAATGTTAAAGTGTTCGCTAATGAGCTGAGGGATTGAATTTCAAGTCTTGATCAAATCATACCAAAGATTCAAAAATGATACTTGATGCCATCTTGCTACACATTCAGCATTATAAAGAAAAGATCACAGGTCGTGGTGTAATCCTGTCCTATATACCGATATAGTAGCCAATGAAAAAAATACATTTTGATTGCAGTCGACAAGGTGCGGCCACTATACTTTCATTTTAATATATTGGAAGTACATAGTTTTAAAGCTTCTTTATGTCAAAAAGCAAGCAAAAAAAGCTGAAAAATTTAAGACGATAGGTCAGCTAATATGCAAGTAGTACGTATGTTTGGTATATTTTATTAGCTTATCAGAGAAAATAATAATAATAATAATAATAATAATAATAATAATAATAATAATAATAATAGGAAGAAGAAGAAAGAAAGAAAGAAAGAAAAGATAACGAGGGTAAAGTAGTTCACTGGGAGGTCTGCAAATGACTGCATTTCGAGCATGCGGACAAATGGTACAGGCACAAACCGGAGATACTACTAGAAAAGAAAAATCACAAAATTCTTGGAGGCACAGAGTTACAACCACATAACGATTCCAAGCAAGGATACCGGACGTCATAATAGTATACAAGAAGGGAAGTAGCTGCCAAATTGTAGATTTTGCAGGCTCTACATTTCACAATGAATATCATAAAGACAAAAAAATAACGGAACAAATACATGGAACTGTTCATTGAAGTGAAAGGAATATGGAGCATGAAAAAATCAATATAATACTAATAATTTTAGGAATACTAAGTACATTCCAAAATATCTATTAAAGACTAGGAGATATCGGAATCAAGGGAAAGACTGAGACTATACAACAAATAGTAACGAGGAAAACAGATGCAATCTTACAGAAAACACTTAAACACTAAACACATAAGTTCCAAACGCTAACCGATCATATGGAATCTTCAACAGAAGTTTAACAAAGAGATAACGGAACCTTAAATGTAACCAAGAAAACTAAAACCGCAAAATTATAAGCTAACTACGCCCTATCCACCTCAAAATCTTGTGCTGGCATCGACTGGCGCGCCACCAAGTAGTCGTGAAGGATTTACGAGGATAGAATAAGGAATCATTAACCAGGCTTGCACTGCGAAAAAATACCGGGAACTTTCAAAGGTTTGTTACCACTCAATTATAAGTGAAGGCCAATGGTCGTTAACAGCGAGAAATCATTGGTAAACGGTTGTTGCGATAACGCATATTCATTAGCAAAGGTTGTCAGAAGAGGTTGAAAGTACTGGACATCTGGGAAGACTCTAGGAAGCACCACGGGTTGCCGTCAGTGACTAATCTTTGGTGATGATCTGTGTGAGAACTGCTAGTGAATAATAATAATAATAATAATAATAATAATAATAATAATAATAATAATAATAATAATAATAATAATAATAATAATAATAATAATAATAATAATAATAATAATAATAATAATAATAATAATAATAATAATAATAATAACTAGCGAGACCTGTGAAAATTCAACAGCGGCATCTTTCATATGTAATATATTGCTGCTGGGCATTCTGTTGGCGTTCACCATGAATCAAGACGCCATCATATTATTTTAGCCCTTTTGTTAAAACTGTATGCCCCTCTTACTAAAATAATAAATTGGATATATTGGCTGGGCTGATTATTTAATTACAATCACACCAATCAATTAACTCACATTTCATCATTTTTCATAATTCATAATAAGGTTACTAATTTGGACAATCATTTTTCATAATTAAAACCCACATTATCGCCCCCTTGCTAAAATAAGAACTTTGATATATTGTCTGGGCTGTATATTTAATTACAAACACACCAATCAAATTAGTAATTTGTCCAAGAATTATAAAAAATGATGAAATGTGAGTAAACACGTAAGACTATCACATCTCCACTCGAAAAGAAGGAGGAGATTATGCCTAGGATCTCTTTAAACACTTATCAAATCCATTCACTCACATTTAGTATAATCTATATATTAATACGATAGCGTGCGTGTTCTTAAATCTTAACAAATAAAATTTGCCGGAAAGCATGACACACAAAAGAACACACACGCTATCGTATTAATATTATATATATATATATATATATATATATATATATATATGTGTGTGTGTGTGTGTGTGTGTGTGTGTGTGTGTGGGTGTGTGTGGGTGTGTAACAACAATAATAATAATAATAATAATAATTATTATTATTATTATTATTATTATTATTATTATTATTATTATTATTGCTATTATTATTATCAGAACCCGTGGAAATTCCACAGCAACATATTTATTATGTAATATATTGCTGCTGGGCATTCTGTCGTCGTTCAGCATTAATCAAGGCATCATCATATTATTCTAGCCCTTTTGTTAAAACTGTATTGTCCCTCTTACTAAAATAATACATCTGATATATTGAATCGGCTGACTTTTTCATTACATACAAACCAATCAATTAACTCACATTTTATCATTTTTCATAATCATTGGATATGTTTCTAATTTCGGCAATCATTTTTCATAAATTTGAACCCACATTATCGCCCACCCTTACTAAAATAATAACTTTGATATATTTCCTGGGATTATTATTTCATTAAAAACACACAAATCAAGTAACTCACATTTCATTGTTTTTCATAATTGTTGGATTTATTACAAATTTCAACAATAATTTTTCATAATTTAAACCAACATTATCGCCCTCCCCTACTAAAATAATAACTTTGATATATTGTCTGGGCTCATTTTTTCATTGCATACAAACCAATCAATTAACACACATTTTATCATTTTTCATAATTCATAATTCGACATGCATTTGTAATAATTTTAACCCACACTATCGACCAACCCATTACAAAAACAATAAATTTCATATATTATCTTGGATGATTATTTCATTACAAACACACCAATCCGGTAACAAAAATTTCGTCATTTTTAATACTTTTTAGATATGGAACTAATTTCTACAATAATTTTTTTATAAATTTGGTCTACATTAGCGCCCACCTTTACTAAAATAATTACTTTGATATATTCCTTAGGCTCATCACGAACACACCAATCAATTAACTCACATTTCATTATTTTTCATAATTCTTGGATATATAACTAATTTCGACAATAATTTTTAATTATTTTAACTCAAATTATCGCCCTCCCCTACTAAAATAATAACTTTTATATATTGTCTAGTCTTATTATTTCATTACAAACACACTAATCCATTGTTGTGAAGGAACATAACTGGCTATACACCGGTTACAAACTGTATATATATATTGGACTGTTGGGCAGACAGCGGCAGACAAGCAGTCGCAGTAAGACGGATAGTCTTACGTGTTGATTATCAGACTTTCTTCCCCATACTTGTTACTATGTACTTCTATTTACCTTAGGCGAGCAGCCTTACGTTTCTGTATTATAAATAAACCCCATTACACATACCACTCGGTGTAACTCACGTTTGTCTTTATTTCCTAAGTATTTAGGAATATAACAATGGCGACGAAAGGATGTTCTTTCTCTTAACAGAGATAAGGACTGTGTACAATGCAAGGATTTTTTGTTTTACGAAAAAAAACAAACTACACAAGGATTTTTGACCACGTGCGTCAATGAATTTAAAAATTTTTCCTACCTAAAGTAGCGAAAAGTACGGATTTTTCTTCGTAAAGAACTCACAAGAAATTATAGAAACATGTTCAAGGTAAAGTGGAATTTATATTTATTTTGACAAGTAAAAAAAAAAAAAAAAAAAAAAATGGTCGCAAGTTGAATTCGAAACTACACTAAAGGATTACGAGTTTCGAAAGAAAAAATATAAATACAACGACTATTGTACCATTTTATGCCACGTGGGAACGGCAGCCATATATATATTTTTTTTTTGGAAAATTAATTGTTTGTTATTGCCTTTATATAAATAATTGGAACTATTTGTCGTGGGAAGTAAGAAATATTTTGTGTATGAACTTACGTTGTTGAAAAAAAAAAAAAAAAAAAAAAAAAAAGAATTATTTTACAAAGCCTGTTAAATTACTATGGATGAACTTTGTTGAAACGTGTTGTGTCTGCATATTGCTACTAATTTACGATATACGTAAATTTACGATTTTTCTTTGGAATTATTGTGTAGAATTCGAAAAGACATTTTTGTACTAGAAGCTAACATGGAACAATTAGCAGAGTTAACTAAGGCTCTAGCCCTTAGCATCCAGGAACAGACAAAAATGACTCAACAATTTTTAGCGCAACAACAACAACAACAACAAATTCAACAACAACAGCTACAGCAACAGCTGCAACAACAACAAGAAAGAACACAAAAAACTTTAGAGGCACAACAAGAACAAACAAACATACTACAACGACAAATGTCGACACAGCAAAAGAATTTAGAAAAGCTAATTCTAACGTCGACCGGGAAGAAGACTAATTTTTCTGCCGAGGGTATTTCAAATTCACTAACGGAATTTCGTTACTCCCCGGATACTGGTGTTACTTTCCCTGCATACTACAGAAGATACGAAACAATTTTTACGAAAAGATGTTTAGACTGGACCGATGAGGAAAAAGTTACCCTGCTACTACAAAAACTGGGTACTGATGAAAACACCAAGTATGCAAATCTAATTCTACCAAAAAAACCGGAGGAGGTTTCGTTCGAGGAAACAATTAGTACCTTGTCGAAAATATTTGATAAAAGGGATAGCCTATTTCACTCTAGATACAAATGTTTGAACATTCAGAAGGCAGAAGCTGAAGACTATCTAGAATATGCTTGCACTGTGAACTGTTTATGCGAATCATTTAAATTGAATGAAATTTCCGCAGACCAATTTAAATGTTTAATCTTTGTACAAGGTCTCACAGCACCAAGGGACAAAGATATACGTTCACGGATCCTAACAATTATGGAGGCGGATCCTAACATAACATTGCAAAAAGTCACTGAAGAGTGTCAACGTCTGATTAACATAAAGAAAGACAACACTCGCATTGAAGAGAAAAATATTTTTAAGGTGCAGCAAGTAAAAAGGCAAGGGACCACAAGAAAGTCCAGGTTCCAAGAGCACAGGATCCTTAAAGGATACAAAGACCCAAAGCTAAAGTGTAAATGTTGTGGTAGTTTAAGACACAACAATAAGACCTGCTGGTTTAGGAACAAAATATGTTATGAATGTGGTCTCAGAGGTCACAAGGGAACATACTGTGCCCAGAAGAAAAGACAAGGGACCGATAATGTAAATACGCTTCGCATGAATAAAGAAAAAAGCTGCGAAAGACGGAAATATGTTGATGTTCGGATAAATGGACATCTGGTTACATTGCTTCTGGATAGCGGTGCAGATATTAGTATTATAAATGAAGATATATGGAAAAGGATAGGTCGACCTGAATTAACGAAAACCAGAAAGACGGCGAGAAGTGTGTGCGGCAAAAGATTAGAGTTCAAGGGAGAATTAAAATGCAAAGTGACATTCGCTAACCAGACTCATAAATCCAAAGTGTACGTCGTACCAGGAAAGAATACATGCCTGTTTGGGGTAGATTGGATTGTCCTGTTTAATTTATGGGAGAAACCCATAAATTCGTTTTGTAACGTTTTAACTGCAGAAAAAGCAAACCAAAGGGAAGACTTCCTGAAGGATTTGAAAACTGAATTTCCCAATGTTTTTGCCGAAGGACTAGGACTCTGTATTAAGACAGAGGCAAAATTTGAATTAAAGAAAAATGCCACTCCAGTATTCAAACCTAAAAGGAATGTGCCTTTTTCAGCGATGGACGCAATCGAAAAAGAGTTGGATAGACTTCAACAACTGGAAGTCATTGAAAAAGTTAACCACACAGATTGGGCAAGTCCAACCGTGTATGTAAAGAAAAAAAATAACAGAATAAGGGTCTGTGGAGATTTTTCAACGGGTTTAAATGACTGTCTATTGGACCATAATTATCCCCTTCCGTCCGCAGAAGATCTGTTCTCTAAGCTTAACGGAGGAAAAATTTTTTCTAAGATAGACCTCTCTTACTTGCAAATTAAGATCAGCGATGAATGCTCCAAATACTTAGGCATAAATACTCATAAGGGCATTTTTAAGCTAAAGAGGCTTCCTTTTGGATTCCTTCTGGATTTTGGTTGCTCCTGCTATTTTCCAGCAAATTATGGACACAATGCTGGCAGGGTTGGAATTTTCAATGGCCTACCTTGACGATATCCTAATTAAAAGTGAAAATTTGCAAGATCATAAGAAGCATGTAAAAGAAGTATTCAAAAGAATACAGGAATTTGGTTTTAAATTGAGCCCAGAAAAATGCGATTTTTTTATGAAAAAAATTAAATATCTAGGTCAAATAATCGACAAAGAGGGTCGAAGACCGGATCCACAAAGGACTGAAGCAATTGAAAAGATGCCTGCTCCAGATTCAGTGACAAAATTAAAATCGTTTTTGGGATTAGTTCAATACTATGCAATTTACATCCCTAACATACATAATTTAAGAGCTCCTCTTAACGAGTTACTGAAAAAGGGTGTTAAATGGAACTGGAATAAGGAATGTGAATCTGCTTTCCAAAATATCAAAAGATGTCTACTGTCAGACTTAGCATTGGCACATTTCAATCCAGAAAAGGAACTAATACTAGCAACGGACGCCAGTGATTACGGTGTTGGCGCTGTATTACTTCACAAGTATGAGGATGGTAGGACAAAAGCTATCGCCCATGCTTCAAGAACGTTGGTTGCAGCGGAGAAAAATTACAGCCAAATTGAAAAAGAGGCGCTGTCGATAATATTTGGAATTACAAAGTACAATCGATTTCTCCATGGACGATCTTTTATTTTGCAAACCGACCATAAACCCCTACTTACCATATTTGGATCAAAGAAAGGCATTCCCACACATACTGCGAATCGATTACAGCGATGGGCTGTAACCCTCTTAAACTATCAGTTTAAGATGGAACATGTATCCTCAAAAAAGTTAGGACACGCAGATGCATTATCACGGTTGATCCCTAAAAGAAGCGAAAGTTTCGAAGAAACGGTAATTGCTGCGCTTAAAGACGAAAGTGAATGTACAAGTTCAATGTGTAATATGATACGTGAACTTCCGGTAACTTTCGAAAAAATAAAAAAAGAGGCAGTAAATGACATTTTCATTAAGAAAATGAAAAATCAATTGGGATGGATAAAAAAAAAATAAAAAGGTAGATCAAACAACGCCTTTTTCCATCTGTGAAGATGTGCTCATGTATGGTGAGAGGATCGTAATTCCACTAACGTTACAGAGGAAAATTCTGAAGGAATTTCATACAGGTCATCCGGGCATTTCGAGAATGAAATCCCTTATGAGAGGATATGTGTACTGGCCTGGTATGGACAAGGAAGTTGAAAAATGTGTCAAGACATGCAGAGGATGTCAATTAGCAGCTCGAGATCCTCCAGTAAAAACGACGCCATGGCCAAAGACGGACCTACCCTGGTCACGTCTGCATATTGATTATGCGGGACCTATAAATGGTTATTTTTACTTGATTATTGTAGATTCTTTTTCAAAATGGCCAGAAATATTTAAGTTTAGACATCCAACAGCAAAAAACACTGTGAGTGCGCTTAATGAAATTTTTAGCCGTTTTGGAGTGCCAAAAACCTTAGTGAGCGATAATGGAACAGCATTTACTGCTCATGAATTCAAAGAATTCTGTGACTCACTAAATATTCTACATATGACAACACCTGTGTACCATCCACGATCGAATGGGTTGGCCGAAAAATTTGTAGATACGTTTAAAAGGGCACTTAAGAAAAATCTTACTACGGACACAGACGAACAATGTATTCAAACATTTTTAGCAATTTACAGGGTGACACCAAATCCTAATAATAATGTCAATTCTTCCCCGGCTGAGCTAATGTTTGCAAGAAAGATAAGATCTGTCTTCGATAGGCTGCTACCAGAGAAAAAGAAAGTTTTCAAAAAAGAAAACCTTAATACCAAGTGCTTCTCCCCAGGTGAAAATGTATATTTCAAAAATTTTCAAAATGGACGAAATCAGTGGGTTGAAGGTATTATCAAAAAAAGGATTGGGAGCATGGTCTATACCATCCAAGGATTAAGTTTTGTCTGCAAAAGACACAGAAATCAAATACGTCCCAGACTGTCTCCAAATGTGGAAGAGACACCAATGGAAACATTGTGCGATATTTTTGATATACCAAAACCAGCGTGTGTACCGCAAACAATGAATATTTCGCCTGAACCGACCATACGGGCTGGACAGAAACCTTTACCCCGGGTAACGCTGACCAGAAGGAAAAGCGCAAGAAAGAGAAAAGTTACCAGGAGATTAAGCCCTGACCCTAAAAGGAAGAGGTATTTAAGCTAAAATCAGGAAGATTTCAGCTTCAGGGGGAGGTGTTGTGAAGGAACATAACTGGCTATACACCGGTTACAAACTGTATATATATATTGGACTGTTGGGCAGACAGCGGCAGACAAGCAGTCGCAGTAAGACGGATAGTCTTACGTGTTGATTATCAGACTTTCTTCCCCATACTTGTTACTATGTACTTCTATTTACCTTAGGCGAGCAGCCTTACGTTTCTGTATTATAAATAAACCCCATTACACATACCACTCGGTGTAACTCACGTTTGTCTTTATTTCCTAAGTATTTAGGAATATAACATCCATGAACCCATATTTCATCATTTTTCATAATTCTTGGATATGTTATTAATTTCGACAATCATTTTTTCATAAGTTTAATCCACATTATCGCCCACCCCTTACTGAAGTAATAACGTTGATATATTGCTTGGGCTGATTATTCCATTACAAACACATCAATTAAGACACGCGGACATAGTCAGTTTGATAAATAAGATTATTTTTTATTCTTATCGTCGTTAACTTTACAGTGTTGGGGTGTTTTATACCGCCTTTTCCACTCAACAGCGGGCTTTTACACAAAAGCTAGTGAGCAAGGTGAGCATAGTTCTGTAGTTTTTTTTATTCTTCTTGCCTGCCAAGTCGATGTCGTTTGGGAAAGCCACATCCAATAATTTGGCATTATTTGGTCTTTTTGCTCATGACTACAATATCCGGTTTCTCTCGGTCACACTGAACCATGAAATCCCAAAGAATCTTAACGTTCTCAGTTTCAACTACTGATGATGTTGGAATAAGTTTCTCTCTTAGATTCCAAACTTTTGGCGCCAACTCCAATGCCAACTTCCACCTACTTTGTAATGTCGAAGTCTGCACTCTTTTTGGGCAAGTGTAGAACACGTACTAACAATGTGCTGTCGTACTGTTTAAAGAGTTACACTACACAGCCTGCACTTATCAGAACACTCTTCCACAATAGGTTTCTATTGATTGCATTTGTATTCCTGAGCAACAAATATGAGATTTTCTCTCTCTTTCTTTTCAAGTCAGCTTTAGACAGAAAATTCGACGTGTCCTGACATTTTAGTACCTTGCTATCTCGCTCAAACTGATTATGAAGTTTCATTTTTACCAACTCAGTTAACTTTTCTGCTTCGATGTTTTCTTTGTACTTTTGCTTAGCTTCCAGTGATTCTTTATCTATTTATTTCCTCTTTCGCCACTGCTGCAGGTACTAAGTCATGACTGTTAAGCAAGTACTGATGCACACTTCTAAACTCTCTCTCAACACATTCAGCCGTTTTCCTCTTTTCTTCCTTGTGATGTACAGCCTTATCACAATAAAATTTGGGTGAAATGCTCCATACTTTACTAATTATTTTTGTGTTTTTATCCAACTTTTTCATTTCTTTCTGTATCCAGCTGCACAGTACTGAATTACACCAACCGCCTATGAATTAATGACGGTGAACAAGTTCCTACCATTCAGTTGAAGAGTTTGCGTTTCTTCATATGAACTTCTTCCGTTTTTTTTTAAATTTAATTGTAGAGCATCATGTCAAGTTCAAGCACCCCAGGTACTTGTAGCCTTCTGCATCAGAATCTCCTAATCTTTCACCATTTGGCAAAATGTGAACTTTCTCTTCTCTTGTTTATGAGTAAGTATTTAGAAAATTCCAAACTCCATATTTATTACTTCACTCCACTGCTGTACGGTTCGAACAAAAGAGTCAATTTCCTTTTCTGTTTTGCCAAACAATTTCATGTCATCCAAACATAACATGTGGCTTATATTCGGTTTGTTTTCTTCAGTTGGGTACCCATCTTTGCGTCTCTTAGCAAATATGTCAATAGTATAAGTGTTATTACAAATAGAAATGGCGAAAACGAATCTATTATTATTATTATTATTATTATTATTATTATTATTATTGGCTTTTTTCCGTACTATTATTATTATTATTATTATTATTATTATTATTATTATTATTATTGGCCTTTCTCCGTACTTGTGCTTTCCTTTCTCGGTTTTTCCATCTTTCTTGAAGATCTTCGATTACTTGATGTAATTTCAATGTAATTAATGCCGATGATCGGTAGGGGCAGACTTATAATTATTATTATTATTGGCTCACCCGGAGCTTTCACACGAGTCAGCAAACGATCTGATTGGAGACCTGTGGTATTCTCGTGAAGCTGAGTGACAACAAGTCTCCCCAGACGTCCAGCTCTCTCCTCCTCCTTCGATAGCATATGCAAATAAATTTGCATCATCGCAACAGCCTCTTACCGTCGATTTCTCGCTAGTAGTAGCCATTAGTTTATACTGGAATTTGAGTGGCACTAAGCCTCCCCAAGATCCCAGTTCTCTTCGTACTTGTCCAGCGGAGGTCTGGCCGTTGCTCCCTGCTCGGTCTTTCCATCCTCCTTGACCCTTCTCGTCTCTTTGTTATCACCTTTTTTTTGGAGGAGAACGGTGGTGAAACAATGGAGAGATGCATGATGGGGGGGGGATGTAGAACATGTAGATCTGCAGCTTCGGTGTTATTCATTCCCTGTAACGCTTCTTCGTTATATTGTCTTGTGTTATTCTCCGCATTCAAGGGGGTTCCTTAATATTTCAGTCGTTTTCATTATCGTTAGGCGTTATTTTTGCAGCTATTCCCCTGATTCCAATTTCTGCCATTCTTTTTTCCAGGTTTTTTGGGATTGTTCCTAGTGCTCCTACTATTATCGGTACAATTTTGATTTTCTTCATAATGCAAACCCCATTTAACTCTCTGGCTAGTTCTGTGTATTTGCTTCGTTTCTCTTTTTCTTTCATACTCACCCTGTGGTCAGCTGGGACAGCAAAGTCCACGATTTGACAGGATTTTTCTTTCTTGTTAATTATTACGACATCTGGTCTTCTTGCTTGGACGGGTTTGTCCGTCTGTATGTCCATGTCCCATAGGATTTTGTGGTTCTCGTTGTCGAGTTCTGTTGCGGGTTTATGCTTGTACCATTTATCTGTACGCTCAAAATGCAGCCGTTTGCACAATTCCCAGTGCACTGCCCTCCCCACTTGGTCATGCCTGTTTTTGTATTCCTTTTGGGCCAGTTTGCTGCATTCACTTACTATATGGTTTATTGTTTCGTCTCTTTGTCCACAGAGTCTGCATTTGCTGTTTTCTTGTGTTTTATTGATCCTTGCTTTGATATGGTTGGTTCTTATCGAGTTATCTTGTGCTGCGGTTTTAGGGGTTCAGTTTCTCGGTTTATATGTCCTTTTCGCATCCATGTCCAGGTGTTTTCGTTATTCTCATCTTTTGTCATTCTTACGAATCTTCCATGGAGTTCTTTCTCTTCCCATTTCTCTTTTCTCGTTTTGTCATTTGTCTCTCAGTTTTCTGTTTTGTTGGTTTTCTCCGTATCTCTCGCTGACATAATTATCCTTTCGGTGTTTTGCATTATGTATTTTTCTAGTTCTTTTTTTTTGTGTCCTTCACACAGTCTTCTATAGAGATCAGTCCTCTCCCGCCGTCTTTCCTTTTCACGTAGAGTCTTTCAATATCATCCTTTGGGTGTAGTGCCTTATGCATGGTCATGAGTTCCCTGGTTTTCTGGTCGGGCTGTCTCAGTTTTTCTTTTGTCCATCCTATAAACGGTCCAGAGTACCTCACTAGTGACACTGCCCATGTATTTATACCTTTTATTAGGTTTCTGCTATATAATTTAGTTTCCAGGAGTTTTCTTGTTCTCTTGAGGTATTCCTTTCCAATTTTCTCTTTCATTTCTGTTGTTTTGATGGTGTCCGCTTCCAGAATTCCCAAGTATTTATAGTTGTCTTGTTCCCCTAGTGCCCTCATTTCTGTTTGGTTGGGTAGCTCCATGCCTTCTGTCGTTTCCAGTTTTCCCTTTTTTATAACTAGTAGTGCGCACTTTTCCATTCAAGATTCCATTTGGATATCTTTGCTGAAGATCCTGGTAGTGTTAATTAGTGTCTCTATCTCCTTTTCGGTCCTTGCCAAAAGTTTCAGATCGTCCATGTACATCAGGTGGTTCATTTTTTCCTCTGTATTGGAGAACTTGTATCCGGCTTGGCACTTTCTCAGAATACTATTCCAGGGATCATGGCTATGATGAACAGTAATGGTAGTAATGAGTCTCCTTGGAAGATGCCTCTTTGTATGTTAATTTCTGTTATGTGTTGTCCATCTGCTGTCAGTTCCAGTATCCATGTTTTCATTGCATTTTCTATTACATTGGTAATCCCGCTTGGTATTTTATACATTTTTAGGCATTCTTTTATCCATGCTTGGGGGATCCTGTCGTACGCTTTTTTGAAGTCGATCCATGCCATGGCTAAATTTTTCCTCTTCCTTTTTACCTCCTTTAGGATCTTTTGATCAACATATAACAGATCATGTGTTCCTCTTTTCCCTTTTTGGCATCCTTTCTATTCCTCGGGGATGAGTCCACGGTTATTCAGTGAGTGGGTGGTAGATTTGTTCCCTCAGTTGTGCTGTCAGTATCTTCCACATGGTGAGTAGGCACGTGATTGGCCTATAATTGATGGGGACGGTTCCTTTCTCCGTGTCCTTCTGTAGCAGTGTGGTTCTACCTTTTGTCATCCAGTCTGGCACGTTTGCTTCCTTTATACATCTGCTCAGGTTTTGGGCTAGCCTTTCGTGTAAGGTTGTGAATTTTTTGAACCAGTATGCATGTATCCCGTCGTGCCCTGGTGCTCTCCAGTTTGCCATTTTTCCTATGGTTTTCTTTAGGGTTTCCTTGCTGATTCCATTCACTGTTCCTTCTTCGATTTGTTGTAATTCTTTTTTCATGTATTTGAGCCATTCGGCATTTCTATTGTGTTCTCGTCACTCTTCCCATATGTTACTCCAGTAGAGTTTTGTATCCGTCGGATTTAGTTGTTATGTTTTTGTTTTTCCTCCGTTCACATTTTGGTAGAATTGGCGTTCGTTGGTTTCAAATGTTCTGTTTTGTTTGCATTGTTCAGCTTTATATCTATATCGTCTCAATTTTGCTTCTTTTGCTTTTATTTTTTGGTCCAGTTCTTCATGTTTCTTGTTTATCCTCTCCCTGCCAGTTACATTTCCAATATTCCTTTTTTCCACATTGCTTTCTTCCTGTTTCTTTTTTATGTTTCTGTATTTGGGTTTCTAGTCTTATTTCCCATCCAGGTTTTGTCGGTCCGCTTGTTCCCGGTTGTTTTTCTGATTTAAGATTCATACTTAATATTTTGGCGCCTGCGTAAATGAGGTTGTTTGAGTCTGTGATTTTGTTTGTTAGGATGTGTGGAAGGTGCTTGTTAACCTTCTCAGTTTCTGTTTTTAATTTCTTCTGCTCTTGGTTCTTTAACGATGGGAGCTTTTTTTTTTCCTCGTTCATAAACTGTGTTATTTTATTTATTTCATTTGCTTCATTCTCTGGTAGTTCTGTTTCATTGCTCTTAGTTTCAACATTTTTAGTCTTTGGTCTTCGTAGGTCCTGGGTCTTTGGAGTTTTTACTTGTGAGGCTTCAACTTGTGGGGTTTCAACTTGTGTGGTTTTTCTACGAGCAGTTCCATTGGGGGGTGTTTCTTGTTCAGTTTCTTGATTTATTTTTCGCTGTATTTCTGCTAGTCTAGTTTAGAGAGACATCCTTTCTTGAGTATCTGTCTTGCTTGGCCCGCAATTCTTTGTTCTTTCGCTTGGTGGTCACTGGAGAGGTCCCATAGTTCTTTCATTCGTTTCCGATAACCTCCATATTTATATTCAGGATGACTTCTACAATAGCATTCCATTACGAGTCTATTCTCTTTTGTTGTCCATTTCTTTCTTTGTTTTTTTCCATTTTGATGACTATCACGGCTGTGCTGTGTTTGTTCGGTATCATTTTGTTCCCTGAAATTAGAGGCTATACTTACCTGTTCAACGTCCATGTTATTTGAGTTTCTGAAATTAAGAAGTTGACCAACATTCGCAGGATGATGACCGGGTCCCTCATGCTGGCTACCGAAGGAGCACCTGCCGATCATGACACCCAGATTTTTCTTCTGGGTCCCATGGTTTGAATTATTTGTACTTGACATTTTTCATATTTTGGTGTTTGTGGCAACGCCGAGCCCAGAATTGTTTAACCTGTGGTTCTGACGCAGGTATAGTGTTTGGCTCCCATGTATGCATGAGGTATCGTGCACTATCACACATACATATAAGGCATAAAGAGAATATAAAAAAAACAAAATAAAATAAAGAAATGATAAAAAAGAAAAGAAAAAATAAATTTTCCCCTTTTTTCCTTTTTTCCCTCTAAAAAAATAAAATAAAATAAAATAGAATAAAGAGATGATAAAAGAAATAATAAAACAGAAAAGAAATAATAAATATTTTTTTTCTTCCCCCCCCTCTACCTAGTTAAAGTCGGTCGTAATGCTCTGAAAGAAGGCGTTTGATGATAGGTCTACCTTACACAATACTGGTGAGTCGCTGGAAATGTTGGATGGGAAGAAGAGGAGGAAGGTTATTTCCCCTGATGCTGTGGTAGTATTTAGTTCCTTCGTTCTAAGTCGGGGCACTTTCCACGTTGATATCGCGAAAAGCACTGCTTCCGCTTAAAAGTTCGGAGCAACGTTCAGCTAAGTTGCTCCTCAGTCGCCCGCCTGCCCACTTTTGGTATTCATGTTAGAGGTCCTGCATTAGTGAAATTTAAATGGACAGACAGAATTATACATTTATATCGCAATAGAGACTGCTTCCTGAAATAAATTCGAAGTAATAGTTAACTTTTTTTTTTGTTTTTAAAAGGAAAAACTCCCATTCTTTTCATTCTTTTACAGAGTTTCGGTGCCTTACACGTGTTAAATTATCTCTATTAGGACTCGTGTAAAAGTTAATGTCTAGTCGTCAGTCAGTTAGAGTGCAGTGATTTGGATGAAAGTCACGGCCCTTTGCTAGTACAAACATACACGCATGTATACATATATATATACACAGCTTTTCTGCCCATCTTTGCCAACAAGAAAAAAAATGAGTTCCTTCTTTTTTTTTCTTTCCCTTGTTTAAAGCCAGCCGCCCCGCCTGGAATGATTTTTGTGGCATTCATGTTAGAGATCCTGCATTAGTGAAATTTAAATGGACAGTCAGAATTATACATTTATATCGCAATAGAGACTGCTTTCTGAAATAAATTCGAAGTAATAGTTAACTTTTTTTTGTTTGTTTTTAAAAGGAAAAACTCACAATTATTATTATTATTATTTACTTACAAGAAGTTTTCAGTTAGGACATCATCAAAGATTTCTCTTTGATAATAACCTGGGAATCTGAGTGACAAAAAACCTCCCCAGACTTTCAGTATTCTCCACCTCTTTCGATTACTTTTCCAAATTAATTTGCGTTATCATAATAGCTGTGTCCCATTGATTTTTCATTGGAAGCAACAACTGGTCTTCACTGAAATTTGGGTAGCAATAATCCTCCCCAACGTCCCAGTTTTCTCATACTCGTGCAATGAAGGTCTAGCTAGTGTTTTCCTTTCTCGGTCTTTCCATCCTTCTTGAAGGTCTTCGATTAGTTGATGTAATATCGATTAATGCCGACGATTGGTAGGGGGGCAGACTTATAATTATACAGTTTCAGTTTTCATGATTCCATGTGGTGTTTCTTTGCGTTTTATTTCTGTAGCAGTTTCTATATATCCGGCTTGCGCGTGTAGCTCATGTACAGTAGTCTCTGCATTCAAGGGGTTTCCTTAATATTTCAGCCGTTTTCATTACTGTTATTCGTTGTCTCTTCGCGGCCATTCATCTCATTCCAATTTCTCCTATTCTGTTTTCAAAATTTGTCGGTATTGTTTGTAGTGTTCCTACTATTATTTGTGTTATCATGACTTTCTTCATCTTCTATATTCCTTTGAGTTCTCTGGCCAGCCCTGTGTGTTTGCTCAGTTCCCAGAATACTTGATATTCACTCTGTGATCTTCTGGAACAGCTAAATCTACCATCTGACTGGATTTTCCCCTCCTGTTAACTTTTATTACATCTTGTTTTTTGCCTGGATGGGTTTAGTTCCAAATGTTTTACAGAAAGCAATATTCTTGGTAAGTTAGCAACATCCAGCACAAATATATGGATGTCGCTCAGATTATTTTCGGTTTTGGAAGGGAATTCAGGTGATGGACGGTTCTGATGGCACAGGGTGAAGTTTGTTGCAAAGTTCATGGCAAAAAGTTTGGCTTTGTAATATGCTGACAAGATCACCTCAGACCCATTCATTATGGTTGGAATAGAGGACACGCTTCTGATCAAAACCTTGTTTATTACTCGCCAAAACCCGTGGAACGTAAGCTTCCATTCAACTTTAAACTTCCTCGACTGAGCATATGACTCCCTTGTATTTTCTATAATACTTTTCAGTGTTTGCTGGCAGTTCTGAAGGCGGCTTAAGTTTAAGAGCATCTATTTTGTTTAAAGCAACCGAAACAGTGATTTTTGTGGGCAATAGCAGTGGCATAATTAGGAGTGTATCAGAGCAGGCTGTTCCATTTCTAGTTTAATTCCTTGGATGGTATATAATTATTTATACCGCCGCTTAATCAATGTCGGGTACTATTGACAACACATCCATTTTAAACGTGAAATAAAGAGGTATATTCGATATGAACGTTCGCAAATTGTCTCAGTCATGCATCGGATATCAATGCACTGTTAAGAGGACATATGGTGCCGTGTTACAATAGTTTTTATCTTCCAGAAACTCACCATATATTACAAGAAAGCCGCACCTGAAAGAGACGATGACGGAACCATATATACACACCGACCTAACTTACCGAACCACACAAACCCAATAATAAAAGGTAGATAGCTGATTCATACTGTATCACCTTCATCGTAATATTAATATTGTAACATTAAACATTGTAACATTAAACATTGTAACATTAAACATTGTCCAACACTTTTACTAGACAGAAACTTCTCATCATTCAAGTACTTGCGAAATTTTTCAACAAAAATTCGCTAAAGATTAATACTGCTTACCCTTTGTTATTTGATGTCCTTAAAACTAATCTTTATCAATCCTATACACATTACCTTCTCATGTAGCACAGGAAACAGTTGCCATTTTAGGAAATGATTCACAATTGTGGCGCTGACTCATTTTTCACATCTTCTGACCTTGTGTCACATCCTCTAGCAGTGAAAAGGAGATAAATACTAATGTGTGTACTTAGTAATAAGTGCCACGACTGTTGTTCGCTGAATATTCGGAAAAACGATTTATGGGTGCTGGTTTATTCATCCTGATTTGCGACCTTGTATCACATCCACTCACGGTGGAGAGAGGTAAATACTGTGTGTGTGTGTGTGTGTGTACTTCGTAGTAAGTTGATCTTAAGTTCTACGAGTGTTATTCTCTGTATATTCTGCTTTGCTCCCAATAATAAACTATTTTTCTACCTCATTTCCCTGCCCGTGCCTTCTTTAATGATTCTGCGGGCCACAACAATAGCAATACATAGAAATAACTGATTATAAAACAAAAGTAAATTAATATCTATATAATAACAAATAACAAAATAATGTATAAGCATAAAAAATCAAATAAAAGAAAATAATCTTCCATATCCTAATAAAGAAAACTGTTCATAAAAAGAACTAAAAAATAACATTCTGATTATTAATTAAAGTTAAAGAATAAACACACTTATATTAAATACCACCACGTACAAAAACATACCGTATATTCCCACTCGACATAAACTATCTCACAGCCATTCATTAGAGTAAATTATCGCACTTTTTCATTTTACAAGATATAGGATTTCTATTGAATCAGTATACGCTATCCAATTTCCAAATTAACCACTCAGATTAACACAAACACTACGACCTGATCTTTTCCACAATAACATTTTCAGAAAAGTCTTATTCTTATTTTACATTCATGATTAACAATGCACCAGGAACTAAACAACAAATATCGGAGATCGAGAGATAAAGAATAAAATAAATGTACAATAAACATTATTATTAAATATAAACAGCATCAATAAAAATGAACAGAACTTTTATCAAACCCTATCTCTGAAACATACAATTCGTAACAGTCGCAGATTATTCGATGCTGTAAAAATAGAATAACAACGCACGTTTATAAAAAAAGACGATCAAAGTCCATCTAGAAATATATTAAATGAAATAATTTTTTTAAAATCCAAAACCTCTCCCAAGAAAATTATCTAGACAGTATATGAAGACGGTGAAAATCTTTCATAAACGAACAAATTTGTAATCTATGGTTCCCACTATTTCTTCTTGGATTTCCGAAGATGCTGAAGATTTAAGTAAACTATTACACTACAGTTTCCATTTACTTATAATATTTAATTTTTTAGCTCATTGCAATAGAATTCTAGTCGAGCAAATCTTAACTCAACAAACTATGAATTTATTAAATAATAATAATAATAATAATAATAATAATAATAATAATAATAATAATAATAATAATAAGTATATATAATCACAAATACTAAAATACTAACATATATAGATTTCCCTTGCTATTCAAGACTTGAATCTACTCAATATACTGAAGTGCTTATCTGAACAGTTTCCGTAGGTGCTGATGAAAAACCACTACTTGCGGCAAATATATATAAAAGGACATTTTTTTTTGTTTTTAATATGTAAAACTAACTTAGACTCTAAATAATGTTGAACCTACCATGAATTTATCAACATCCCCATCAATAAAAAGAATGACATATCTACCAAGTATAAAGAAAACCTACAAACAAACTTGACTTCAATCGCTACTGTTTCTGTAAACAACTGTAGGCGGCCTCATATTATTTCTACAAATAAGAGCACTTATAATTTTGAGCACAGGTATCTATCAATCAAAAATAACATAATAGAATTCTCCATAAAAAAATAAAAATAGCCGAAACATTTTAATTAAATATGAGAAAATAAGTAACATCTTCCACGACAGAAAAATAAAAATTTTAACCCCTCACTTCTTTACTAGAAGTATAACAATAGTCACTATTAACTACAATACCAATATTAACCTCGTATTACCAAGACATTGTTTTAGAACCATATGATCTAACCCACAATTAAAAATATACTTAACAAACATAAACACACGAACAACATTCTAATCACACAGCCAGTTATTTACAACAAAGTATACTTCCTGACGCCCAGTGTCCCATCAAAATAATGTATTTGAACAAAAGAGAAATAAAATACGATGACAATAAGAATGCATTTGTCTCACACATATTAACGTTAAACTATGAATTTAATATATAAATATCTTTGATAATCAAATTTGCACACGACATTGAACTAAGGCGGATCCATTTTGACTAGTATCCTAGCAACTTAAAAACACATCGACCAAAGATAATCACGTTTTCAAAAAGCACTATCAATAGCTAAAATATCATAAAGAAACACAGCATAAATTTTGATTTAAAATAAAATCCAATATCCTTATTTCACAATAAATTTTACTCACCATATTCTTTTTAAAACTTTATTCATATTTACACCTATTATATTTCATCTTTTCACATTTTTTACAACACGCACAAACACACACTCAAACACACAATATTCACACATGCACACACACACACACACTCTCTCTCTCACACACACACACGCATATATTATATATATATATATATTGTTGGAGAAGGAAATAAGAAGAAAGAGAAAAAAGGTGAAAAATAAGCAGTAGAAGCAATTAACAAAACTGAATCAATAACAAATGATTGAAGACACATCAATATTCTTCTTTATAGAAGATGAAAAACGGGTTTATTTTCATTTTATTTTAAAAGAAAAATATTATAATAAAAGTGGAAAGAATTTGAGGGCCAAAAAATGACAATCGGCATAAAAGAAAAAAGAGAAAAATTGAATAAAAAATAAAATATTTAAGACATTTTACATCAATCTTTAAAAAAATACCAGAATAACGTAATATTTATCGTGTGCGTGTAAAGCAACGAACCACATGCGCATTATATATATATATATATATATATATATATATATATATATATATATGGTAAGTAAACAGGATGAATATCAGACAAGGAAAGTAAAATACTAGACATAGAAATGAAAAATTGTGGAAAAATGTTTATATTATCTAGGCTTGTTATATGTCAACTTATTCAGGTATTTTAATTATATATATATATATATATATATATATATATACGCACATTTTTTAAATTGTGTATGCACATATGTATATATATATATATATATATAGTAAGTAAATTATATGAATATTGGACAGAAAAGAGTAAAATGATTAAAAAACATTAAGACTTGTGAAAAAAATTATTATGGCGGACGTTATTCTATAATAAAGGTTTCTTCTAGTAGTTATTAAAATGTATAGATATCTATATATCTTTATATATACACATACATTATTTATGTTTTTGTAATATTGCATATCTATCTTATTGTGTGTATATGTCATTGCCATAAGGCATATTAGTTAATATATATGAATTATTATTATTAATACAAGAATGAAAAGGTAAAACAAATCAATATTTGAGTATTAGTAATCAAACGTTATCACTTATACGACCAACGGAAAAATATAGAAAACTTTTCTTGAATATTTTTAGTGGATTATAATTATATGCGTCTTAATAAAGGGTAATAATGTAATATTTTATATACTTTAAAACGTAAATACTTTTTTATCGAGATATTTGACAACAGATTTTTCTGCGTAATTTTCGTTTTATATCTTGGTGAAATTTTTAACGTTTACTGATTTGTGTATATTTTCTGTTTGGACACCTGTGAGAATCTTCTTCTGAAGATATTGTAGTATTTTACAAGAGAAATACAGAGAAAGAAAAGAGAGAAAAAGAGAAAAGGGAAAAAGAGGCGAGATTACATTTTAGAAAGACTTAAAACTTGTGTTTTTAAAAACACAAATTTTAAGTCTTTCTAAAATGCAGCAACTAAGATATTGTGATTATTTTATGAAATAAAATACAGCAATTAAGATATAGTGACTATTTTATTATATATACATACATATAATATATATACATACATATTATATATATATATGTATATATACTGTGTATTTCATAAAACAATGTTTATTCCTTCAATATAGTTAAGAAATAGCGTGAAAATATATTTATAGAAAGTAAGATAAACTGCCGAAATGCCTGAAAAATTACTTTAGGGATGAAACCAAAAATTTTTATTTAGTTTATTTGGCATACATTTTATATTACATACTCTTAATTAAATCTGAGAAAGCTTTAATAAACATAAATGTATTTAATTTGTTTCATTTTTCCGAAAATTTTTCCACAAATTTTTCTAATAATTATAGAGAAGTAATCATATATATATATATATATATATATATATATATATATATATATATATATATATATGCAATTAATTTATATATATTTATACATGCATGCATGCATACATACATACCTTTGCATATATATATATGTGTGTGTGTGTAATATATATATATAATGCACTTTATATATATATACATTTATACCTTTGCATATATATATATATATATATATATATATATATATATATATATATATATATATATATATATATATATATATGTTATTGTATCATTTTTCCATTTCTGTCCCCTCTTCCAGATTAAGTAGCTAAAAAAAATCCCGGTTGCAAAAAAGTGACATCTGGCGTTGTTTTTTTTTTTTTTTGTTGGTTGTGTTTCTCGTCCAGACATTGATCCAGATATCTCGTACCGGCTTCAAGATTACAACATTTATTAATAATCAATGAATATTTGATAATATTTCCAATCAGATATCTTTAACTGATCAAACAACCAGGAATTGGATTGTGTACGTGTGTGCGATTTAGTTTGATAACGTTTATCAATGTTTGTCTATTTCATGGAGAAGCTTCAGGTTTGATGGATGGTAACACGTAGAGGACAAATGTGGACATGTTAGCTTTGACGTGCTTATACACATAAGTGCTGTTTTATTCTGCTCATATTCACCATACACACACGCACTTGCAAGTATTATTAATATATGCACACACACACACACACACACACACACACACACACACATATATATATGCATTATATATTTGTTGTCTGATATGATTATTAATAGCAGAGTTGCATATTATATTGCTTTATATTTATTCAAACTTAATAGCAATTAAAACACTACGGATAATAGGATGTGTGTTTTTATCGCTATTTATTAATCAATCTGTTTTAATATATATGTATATACATATATATATATACATATATAAACATATATAGCTATCAAATATATATATATATAAACTATCTAATTTATATGCATATGTATATATCCATACTTATGTAACTATTAAATACATATGCACATATATATATACATATGTATGTTTGACTTTTTAAGAGACTGTATAAAATTCTCATAATCTCCAACAATTATTGACTTTTACGTAAGTACAGTTATAAAGACGAACGGAACTGTGATACACACACACACGTATATATATATATATATATATATATATATATATATATATATATATGATGAAATGGAGATTGCCAGATAAAGTTTTTTTATGGTATTAATATTCTTTTATATCTATTTTATTTATTATTATTATAATTATTTTGAAAAAAAAAGAATAATAGGTATATTACAATAAGACAATAGTGTAGTTTCTTCTGCTCGACTACTGATTGTATCACAGTAATAGAATTGTCAGTTTATCGGAAAAGTTAATTGTATATTTTAATTATCTCGAAACAGTTTTATTACATTATGTTTCTAGTATTATATTTGAAGACTACCAAGGTTTTTGTATTTATACGACTTAGTATGTTGGTTAAGATTTTCCTTGAATTTTAGAGGTTTATTTTTAATCATCACACACACACATACACACACACGCGCGCGTGCGCGCGTGCACACACACACACACACACACACACATATATATATATACATACATACATACATACATACATACATACATACATACAGCTATATCTCCTGAAAACAAATATTGCTTATATTTTACTGTAAGCTATATTTTTACAATAACTGCACCCTTAAAGTTGAACTGTACTCTTATTGATTGAAATCATGAAGAAATAATCCACGAATACTTCAGGTAATTAATGTAATGAAAAAATCAATAATGTGATATACATAAACACACACATGTAAATTCAAACACATATACACATTCATATATGATTTGTTTTGATTTGATTCCAACCATTTTCCGTTTATCATAAATAAAACCATTACTCTATAAGAAGAAGTGTTCTTTTTTCAGATAACGCACAGTTTGTCACACTAAATAAGAGCATATAGATATTCCTCAGTTATTAAGAAATATATTGCTGAACTATGCTACAGTGAATAAATATTATATAACGATAACATTAAAATATAACTTAAATTTATTTTACAAATGGTAGAAAAATATTGCCGAAAATACAAATAAATATACATAATCGTCAATAACAACAAAATAAAGTTATTTATAGAAAATGTTTAGTAATTTAGTTACAAGATGCAAAATAAATAGAAATTGAAAATAAATAGTAAAAATGTTGCGTAATAAAACGTCATTTCCCTATGTTACTATAAGGCGAATAGAAACATAGTAAGAAATACGAAAGAATATATATATATATATATATATATATATATATATATATATACATATATGCATAACATCTACTTACAATTATGTACGCATAGGTACGATAACGATAAATTGTTTTTAAATAGGAAAGTTTATATAATTAATGTATTTCGAACCATAAAGAAGAAAGGGACATGTAGCAATATGAAACACATCTTTTCCATGTAGACATATCAAATTGATCTATCCTTTGAATGAATAACATTTCAAAAAGTAAAAGAGCGGAAACAATAAGAACAAGTGAGGTAAACGCGTCATTGAAATGTTGACAGGAAAAGAACCACATAATGAATGAAAAAATATTCTTGATTAAAAATATTCTTGTTTTAATTCGATATATAAACGAAGATAAAACTTTTCCAAAGTTAACAAATTTCAGATTCAAATAACAAACGTTGTTGATGAAAAAACGGATAATAATTCCTGTCATAAAATTGTAAGAAGAATGTCACATGTTTAACAGAGAAAAGTACAATAAATAACAGGAATAATTAATATGTAATGAAAAATTTGGCTTCAATCCGATAAATTGTCGAAAAAGAGGTAGAGAAATCGAGTAAGCAAACATACTTATATAAAGGAATTCAAATCAGAGTAATGAGAATGATAAATATTTCGTCTTTATTAATCGAAAGACTTCTTATGAGTGAGATATCATTTTTGATTTCTAAAAAAATAAATATGAATTCCAAAGTAAATATGAGAACTTAAGGCAAATGGAGAGGGAAGGAGATGAATGGAAAACACAAAAAAGGCTACTTATAAAAGATATATTAGTTTAGATACGTGGAAACGAATAGGAACTGGCATTGCCTTCTCTAACTATTCCCCTGATCTATTAACATTTACTTACTCAACACATATATATATATATATATATATATATATATATATATATATATATATATATATATATATATATTTTATCCATTTATCTAGTGTTTCCTTTTCAGATTAAATATGTTGTTAACTCATTTCAAAGTGTTTTTTAACATATTTTATTAACTGCTCATATATATATATATATATATATATATATATATATATATATATACATACACACACACACACATATATATATATATATATATATATATATATATATATATGCATACAAGATCATCTACAAGAATAAGTAATTTTCTATTCATCCCTAGATATTTTAAAGAGGCCCAAGGAACCCCTTTTTGAATCTCCTATTGGATCTACCTAATACGAATGTCATAATGTCACTGGATTTCTGCAACACTAATTATTGGACATTGCTAAGTATTTTTTTATTTTCCTATAAACTTTTATTTCATCCAAAAGATTTTATAACTACCGTTTTCAAAAATTACGCTAACCAGCAAAATATTTTTTTATCTATATATTGCTTTTGTTCAGGTTTTTCTCTCTGAGGAAAAGAATCTATCTTTGAAACACCATAGAATAAGGGATTTTTCTCTCTTTTTCTCGTATTCCTTGTGTTGAATAAAATATTATGAATTTAATTTTACAATATCGTGACGTCTTTTACTCATATATATATATATATATATATATATATATAAGACAACGATTGCAAACGTGTTTAAGCTATGATTTTAATTTATTTCAACTTTATCAGACTAAGTTGTTTCGACAAAAAAAAAAATGAAAACATAAATAAGATTTGTTTTCATTCTAACAACTTGGCCTGACACTATTATATAAATGCAGTATCTATCTATCTATCTATCTATCTATCTATCTATCTATCTATATATCTATCTATCTATCTATCTATCTATCTATATATATATATATATATGTATGTATATGAATTTTACAGAAGTTTTTTTATGGCTTAATTTATCTCGAGAATAAACTATTGCCTTGAGAAAATTCTGAAATTACATTCGTTTCTATGTTTGTCAACAACTGTTTGATCTGTAAAACCTCTTGTACACTTGAACATCTTTAAAATCTACACATACACGACGCGCACACACACGTACACGCACATAGATATATAATTATATATATGCATATATATATATATTAATGTAAAAGTTATAATCTCATGAACTAATTAAACTATATTTTCGCAAGTGCTTAATAGCTATGTAGAGGTTTTATAAGAGAAATTATATAAAATCAGAAAATCCTCAAACAAATCAAGAGAGAGGGAGAGAGAGAGAGAGAGAGGGGGGGAAGAGAAAGAGAAAGAGAGAGAGAGAGTGAAAACTTACTTTAATAACATTACGTCTTACTTATATTAGGCTTATATTAATTAATTTGTATTTTATTAATGCTTGCTTTAATTGCTTAGCATTCTGGTGCTTCCAGTTTCCCAATTCGATATTAATAGCTTTATGGCCAGAAATGACAATTTTATAGAGATGTCTAAATTTACACAACGCGGAGGTCGAGGTCGTTTGTAAGTATTGCATTATTTTATAAGGTACTAGCATAATATCTACAAAACCATTTATGTAAATATGTTTTATTCATTTTCTCTGTCAAATTACAGATACACAAACCACCCACCCCCATTTGCTCTCCCGTATTTCCTACCTATCTATCTTCTTTCTCTTTTATTTCTCATTGCTTTCACTTTTTTCTAACATTCATTAATTTTAATTTCTTCGTTTTGTAATAGTTTATTGAGACAGAAAACAGTTTTTCTTCTTTCTATTCTTACTTATCTGAAGAACATCTAAATTTTCACTCAACGTCATAGAAAACTCAGTGAAAAATATTCTATTGACTTGATACGATGTTTACCATCACGAATCCTTCGGCTTAACATAGGAGTTATGTTGTAGCTTTTGTCAGAAGACTTTTGACTGACAAGCGAGTACACACTTTCCGTCAAGAAATTTATAGTTTGATCGAATCTATTCGCAAAATTGCTGCATTTCTTTAATCTTAAGACTAGTATATATATAAACAACACTTATCGTTGTATAGAATTACACACACACACACACACACATATATATAATATATATATACACATATATACATATATATATATATAAATATATACATATATATATACGCACACACACACACACACACACACACATATATATATATGTAT
The DNA here is from genome assembly GCF_053919585.1 of Euprymna scolopes. NCBI lineage: Eukaryota > Metazoa > Mollusca > Cephalopoda > Sepiida > Sepiolidae > Euprymna > Euprymna scolopes. Next base: position 141,914 of record NC_136513.1, read on the forward strand.
GCGTGTGTATATATATACTTCCTATTTAGGGTCCAGCATATTGGTGAGTAAAATCACAAATTTGCAACTAGCGCATAATGCAATGTTCTTTGTGTAAACACATGGAGCTTACGGCGTTTGACAATGTTGATCATTGTAATTTCAACTACCTACGTAGCAGCAGACAAAATAACGTAACAGGTAAAAGAGCCGACTGTCGTCTAAGCGGGCGAGTTTCGATCCTGGATTGAGACAATTTCTAGCCGTATTGAAATGCTATGATGCAGCGAATCAGTATGTCTATGAATGTCTATATATATATATATATATATATATATATATATATATATATATATATATATGTGTGTGTGTGTGTGTGTGTGTATGAAAACGCAATAATTAACTTTTTACAAGCGACTGTTTAGTCATAATTTTGAAACAACCGAATTTAAGGAAACAACGTTTGCATACAAAAAGATGAATTGCTTTAAGGTACACAAATTAAATAATACGCCAAGTAAATGTTGTTATTGGGAACATTTGTCTCGTTAGCAAAAATCAATAAACTAAAATTCTATGTAGTCATACATATGCTTGGTTTATAAGTATAGAAATGCAATCGAGCTTTGATTTTATGATTCAGAAGATCAGATGATATCGCAGCATGCATAGTATTACCTTTTCAATTTTTATTAAAATAAGTGATTGCTCACTGTGGTCTTCCTTGCAGTCTGATGAACAAAATGTCTTCAATAATAAAAATAATAAAAATAATAATAATAGTCATCTTCCTAAATAAAACAGTAAATGTGTGTGTGTTTGTGTGAAAATATTTAACCGATAAACTCTTAAGTTACTGCTCACATAACACTGAAATTAACAGGGAATTAGTTATCATACACCAAGAATGGTTTATAACGAGTAAAATCTTTGTTTGAATGGATAAATAAAGTATACAGAACTATATTGGCAAGTTGAAATGCAAAATGCCCATTTCAATTTGCAAACATTTTTCTATTATTGTTTCGCATGCGCAAATTCATTCATGGTTTGATCTGGTTTAATTTTAAATCTTTCTCATTATCTGTTGATAGCTCAAACGGTGGGGAACGCGGCTGGAGCGGTAATTATTTTCGTTTCGATTCCAGCTGATTGCACCCAACTCATTTTTTCAATATGTAATCAGTACTATATATATGGTACAAAATCATGTAATCAGTACTATATATGTGGTACGAAATCATGTAATCAGTACTATATATATGGTACAAAATCATGTAATCAGTACTATATATGTGGTACAAAATCATGTAATCAGTACTATATATGTGGTACAAAATCATGTAATCAGTACTATATATGTGGTACAAAATCATGTAATCAGTACTATATATGTGGTACAAAATCATGTAATCAGTACTATATATGTGGTACAAAATCATGTAATCAGTACTATATATGTGGTACAAAATCATGTAATCAGTACTATATATGTGGTACAAAATAATATTCAATAGATGATTAGCTATATAATAATAAATACGAAATATGAATACAAATATATTTAAGCGTATTTTACGACCGGGCAATGCCGGATGTCTCTCCCGCTAGTAATAATAAAATGTTTTACTAATATAATGAGTGAGATAAATACTGTGAAATCCTGCACTGTCTAAAACTTTTGTTATATTATTTTGTATATATGTATATTAGCTAAAAACTTATCTTTTATACAAACATATCGCCAATTTATTCAAAAGACGACCTGAGCAGTTTCAGTTGGTCTATCGCTCGAACGGAAGCATATCTGCGAATATGTAGACATAAATGTTTCTATACATGAAAAGTGTTACGCCTAATAAATGTCACGGCTCTATTCATTATTGGACACTTTTATATAAACATAGTAAGGAATCATTGGTCTATATATATATATATATATATATATATATATATATATATATATATATATATATATAGTAAATTATAAAATATATATGGCGATTAAGCTACACTGAATATTCCGCGTTTCATCCACTCTAGGACTCTTCAGCCTAGAGTGGATGAAACGCGGAATATTCAGTATAACTTAATCGCCATATATATTTTATAACTTACTAATTAGCTCTACCTACGTATTGAGCACTTTTGAAGTAAATACTTAAAGTTTACGTATAAATTTATACTTTCGTATATTAATTTTATGTGAGTAAATGAAGTAGTTATATATATATATATATCGCTTTGTCATATATGTTTATATATATGTTACAGAATATGGATTCTATGACTATAATTTATGTGTATTTTATGCGTACTGTAGATGTACTATGCTATCAATTGTATTTGTTACAATTTTTCTATGTGGAATCAGCGAAATTCAAGATTGTAATATGTTTATGATTTTTAAAAAATTTGGTTGAAAACTGCAAAATCGTGAATGATTAGTTATGCACCGAAAGCATAAGTGATAAAGAAAGAGAAAAAATGAAGGAAACAATAAATAAGTGCGACAATAATAATAATAATAATAATAATAATAATAATAATAATAATAAGAAGAAGAAGAAGAAGAAGAAGAAGAAGAAGACGAAGAAGAAGAAAAAGAAGAAGAAGAAGAAGAAGATAAAAGAAAAACAGATAAAGGAGAGAAAGAATAAGACGATCAAAAAGAAGACGAAAGCCATCTTAAGAAAAAGGCATATTTAAATATCAAGATCTGGTGACGACAAATTACATCTTTAATTAGATGAAGCCGAAAACCTATGCGCCACTAGGCACGTGCTCACATTTGCGCATGCGCATACATATGTAGACGCACCGACATTGTCATACATTCTCACAAAAATAAAGTAAGTAAACATTCACAGCAACTGATTGAATCATAGATTTAATGTATGTTTCGCATAAAAACACGTTTTCATTTAGTTAATATATAATTAATTCTGATCGAAATCTAAATAAACGTGAGTCATCAAACAGAGAATACTCTTTGAAGTGAGTACTTAAAAGTATTGCCTGTCTCTCGTTTAGGGTAGAAAAGTATGAAAATGTCATAGGCGTAAAATCTTTCTCATATACAACAACGGAACCTACGAAAACTGCAGGCATTCTTTGGTTTCAGAGCTAAAACAAAACGTAAGAGATGATGCTTCACAATCAGGAATTATTTTCTATTCAAGAGTTTGAGCCTTTAAGAAATTACGTTTTAATGTCTTTCATTTTTAAATACATTGATTTATTCGATATCGCTGACATGTACTTACGTTATCGTAATTCTGCTTTATTCGAAAATAATATTTTAGAAATGTAGAAAAAAGTAGTGTATTGCTTGAATTAAAGTTTATATTCAGTAAAATATTACTTTTTACGTTTTGAAATTTCTTTTAGATAATGGGGATAATTTTTATCTGTATAATTTTTATCTGTATAATTTTTATCTGTATAATTCGAACTAGTGTTTTCATTTGTTTCAATCCATGTAACCTTCAACATCTTGTCGAACTCATGAATTCTTATGTAACATTTTGGAGTATATACGGAACTTTGAATTGAATCTTTAATTAAATATATTAAATTGCTCTATTTCGTCAGCTATGACTGGGTTGAAGTCTTAAATAATTCTTCATGATATTAATAGTATCGTCTGTATAGAGAATTAAACTTTGAACTATAGGATTGTCACTTAGGACTGGTTTTTACTTTATCTGTTGCGGCACGTTTCCATGTGTACGGTTAATTTCGAATTTCGGCCCAGATTCCCGAGTCCGACATAAAATCTCCTCAGTTCAATAAGACGTACACGAAGAAGGTCGAAATGTTGGTCGAAATGTTGTTAGGATAATATTGACGATAAGAACAGTAGTTTGAACAATTTAAATAGTATATGGTATATTACGGTTCTTTGTTTCCCGAGACGAATGAAATAAGTATTTTTTCAGGGCTTTTTGCGGATAAAAGAAGCACGAATTCGTCTTCCTTACGGTAACAATGCTTAATATGAGTAGAATGTCTTTTAAATGTTGCTGTTTGGCTTAACATTAATAGAAATAAGGAATGAAAAAGTAACTAAGGTAAGAATCGATTCGGTATCGAAAACAAAATTATTCTATATTTATTCGTCCAACTGCAACTCGCTAAGAGGAAAGGAAGGTATTTAATATCTATCCATACGTATGGCCAATTTACATAAAAATATACTAAAACATATTCGAAAAAAGTCCATTCCAAATGTTTAATTCTTTGATCACTGAACAGATATGACGCCACTTCAAAAATGTTTGTGTAAATATTCGAAATTCTATAAAAAATATTTCGTTTGCAATTTTAAAAGCATTCTAAATAATTATCCAAAATTAATATTAAAATGAAAATTATCCTAAAAGAATATAAATACTAAAAGACTGAAAGAATATAAATACTGAAATAGTATTAAAATGACATTAAAAACGGAGTATTTTATCAAATTATTGAAGTTAATTTTGATATCATTTCTACAATAAATAAATAATTCATTTCCTTTTATAACAAACATAAACTTAAACGGTTACATCATAAAATACACTAAATATACCAGAGAAATATTTAACATACTAAACAGAATACATTTTCAGTATCTCTCACTTTACACATAGGAAAATACATTATTTAGTTGACGATAATAAGAAAAAATATAAAAATAACAACTCGGATACACCGTATATAGCAATGAATTTACACGGACCCAACTCTTAATCCTCTGTTCAACTCATTCTACCAGAAGCTGATTATTACCGCTTAATGTAGCCTTATGTGTGGGCAAAGTTAGTGCAGTTGTAATAGCAATCACTCTAGAAAAGTAACTGCAGTCACAACCCTACCAGGACCCCATTTATACGGGGTTTATGTAAAAAGCCAGTTTGAAATATTTTCAATGGATTCAATGCATAACTAAAAAATCAATACGTCATTTCTATTTAATAAATAACGTTTGTTTGTTTACAAACATGCGCACATACACCTACACACAGACACACAAACGCACACATATATACATACATATAAGATTAATACACACAGAAGTACATAATGATACAGCGTTGCAGTGATCAACAATCTAATATCATTGGTTTTGGATTAGTGGGTTTGACTAATGACAAGACGGTTGTGTTTATTCTGTATCTTTCACACGGCTAGGAAGAAATTTTATCAAGTAGCTGATCGCTGTATTGTTGTACAGAATCATATATATATATATATATATATATATATATATATATACATAATTATATATATAAATGTATATATAAATATAAAATGAAATATCATATATATATATATATATATATATATATATATAGATATAAACGAGCTTTTAGAAAGTAGATGCATCGTACTAAACAGGAAGACAATTTCGATATACATTCATAGTTGCTGCGTATACGAACCAATATATAACATCTAAAGGCCACACAAACAGAACCACGTATATATATATATATATATATATATATAATTAGAAAAAGAGTCCCTATGATATATATATATATATATATATATATTCACATTTTGTCATTCAACAAAATAAACACTATACAATCAAAGTTATATGGAATTATGTGTGTTTGTGTGTAAGATGCATTTCATTGATAAAAACAAAGGAAGCGAATTGAAGTCGTGAGAATTGAAGTTGTGTGAATGCGTAAAAAACGATGCAAAAATTGAAGAAATAGAGAAAACTGGTTTATGTTGAAGACAGATTTAGCAGGGAAAATACATCCACTTTAATGGCTGGAAAAAGCCAGTAATTATTGTTACTTTCGTTTGCGTTACGATTTTTAGGCCAAGTGAAAATTTGAAATAAACAAACAATCAAACAAACAAAAAACAATTATATTGAAGTCACATGAAAGTTTTTCAACTGCGCATCTTAATGCGCTTAATGTGAACAGCTCAATTACGTTTGTTAAGAGCAATATTAATTATTTATATGTGCAAATATGCAACAATAAAGTAATTACACATCGGAAACCATTGGTTCCAAGTCAGATAGGTAATGCAGGTAAAAGGATATATGCACACCAGACTCTCTCTAAAAAAGCTAAACAGAGACCAATGATGATGAATGTTCTCTTCCCGGATAAATAACCTGCTTCGAGGCCAATGTTTATGATTGCTAATTGCTGCTGCTCTCTTTAAAAAAAAAATATATATTAATGTATTGGCATATAATAATACACACTTACACACACATACATTATATATATATATATATATATATACATATATATATATATATATATGTTTATATATAGTTTTGAAGTTTGAAGATGAAGCACAATTAGTTTAACGAACATATGATCAGATGACACATTCACCATACTTCGTGATTTAATATGTGTGTGAAACACAATCGCATACACACCGACCTACACCCAGCCACACAATCAAATACACACACACACATATATATTTATATATAACTTTTACTGATATACGCGTTCCCTTTCTCTTTTTAATTTCCACTTAAAAATATTCTAAAAGGCTGCACAACGAGTAAAATAAAATAAATGTTACGATGTAACAGTTGAATGTAGTTACAGCCATATTTTTAAGTTCATACACACACATATGTATATGCACACACACACATATATATATATAATTTAGAAGAAATAAATATATTGGACTTAATTACGCGTGGAAGGGTCATATATATTTGCGATACTTTATGGAATCGACGTGAATAACCATGCAATATAATTTCGAACAGGACCGCAAACATTATTATTCTGCTCTTTTCGTCCACTAAGTCAGTTAACTCATGTGTTGCCTTCGAAACCATAGCTATTCGCTTTCATGTTATATAATGTCTACATAAAAGGATGTGTATCTGTGCACACACACACACACACACACACACACACACACACACACATATATATGTACGTATATATATATATGTATATATACATACATATATATATGCATATATATGTGTATATATATACATATATATATATATTAAAGAGACTTCGTTTTAAATATCTACTTATATATGTATATCATTGCGAATTTTAATTAAAATTCATATTTGTGTAAGTATTTTATGTATGTATAGGTTTGAGGACACAATTATTTTTTCCCGACAAACTATGCATAGCATTTTATTACACACACACACACACACACACACACACACACACACACACACACACACACACACACACACACACATATATATATATGTATATATATATATATATATATATATATATATATATATATGGTGTATGAGAGAACTTTCTCATTTTTACTTGGATTTTATTTTTGGAATTGTAATTCTTATGAGAGTTCGAATATTTTCTAATAAATTTTCTATTTACAATAGGACCCTATTAAAGAATTATGTAGATATATCTATATTTATTTATGCGTATTGAATATAATCTATGCATGTTTTGTATACTTACACTTACTTTTTCTTGCAAAACACCCTTTTAATATTATATATATATATGATATATAATATATATATATATATACAATTTTTTGTGTGTATATATATGCATATATATATGTATATATACATATATATGTATAAGTACGCACAGAACTTTTTATCTCTTTCGTTCTCTTTTTAAATATATAGATATGTATATACATATACACAGTAGCATTGCTACTATAAATAAGCTAAACTTCTGAAAAAACGTTAGTCTCCGAATAATTTTGTCATCTTGGCGAATGAGTATATTTTGTAACTACTACATATTACAACTTATGTTTTACGTTATGTTGAAGAAAATACTAAAAGGAACCTATCTTTAAATAGTTTATTTTCTTATACTATAAGTATACATATGTCACAATACGTGTCTGCCATGTGTGTGAATTTCTTAATAAGTATACTCGTTCTTTAGGTATTTATTCAGGTTAATTGCATATAACTGATAGGCAAGTAGTTTAAAACTGTCCGTGTCCGATTTTCTTAATATATAAAGAAAGAAGTTACACATCACAATTGAATTCAGGCTGTTAATTATTTATGCCTGAAAAATATGAACATTATTGGTTTTTATTAAACTCTACATCTGTTAATTAAATGCTGTTTAAAATATTACTTTGTATGAGTTTTTTCTGACTCAATCCATTTTTGCTGTTTTACAATTGGATTTGAATTATATTTATTAAGATTTTCCTGCAAATTATTATCAGCTATAGTTATATCCCTTCTGTGAACCTCCCATAGTCATGTTACCTATTTTCCAATTCGCAAGGTTCACTTTGACAATTTAATCGAACGTTCACGTATCATTAATCTTTGTTATTTCTTTAAATTATTTCTGTGGATTTTTGCTTATATTTCTAACGTTCATATTGTCATAAGTTGTCATTAACGTTTCTATTCATTGATATTCATAGGACATTAACGTATCACGTTACTTTCTTTGAAGACACAGTCTAAAGATATAAGATGACTACGTTTAGCAGTTGAAGCCAACGCTTTGTTATATGCATTTACGTTATGCCATCACCGCGTCTAACAATGTATCTTAAGAATATGGTCACCTATATTAATTGATATTTTAGAATTTGATAAAATTACCTTAAAAATAACCTCGCCTAGACTTTATTATTAAATGAAAATAGTTTATCATATTGATTGCAATTTTGAATTTTTTAACATTTTCAAATGTAACTACGCAGTTTAAGAAAAAAAGTCTATTATATTCATTCACATTTCACCCTTTTAATACGTGTTTTATGTGTGAAAAACTTTGTACTGTGGTGTTGTGTTTCGTGACGCATTTGTGTTCATCAGGCTTTCCGAAATCAGATGTGATTTTAAAATAATTGTAAATTATAATTTTGTCGTTTTTATTGTTTTCTTTTTGCAATAATATAAACAATGTGCAACGATTGATTAAAAATCCGGTGAAAATTTTTAGGATGTTTGAAAAAAAAATCCCTCAAATTGTAAAATACAGAAGCGAATAAAAATTCATTTTAAGCATTTTTTGTTTTCATTAGATTTTGTTTTCTTTTCGCCTGAAAAAACGTTTGATAAATTATTTGTCATTAAAGTAGAACAAATAACATGATAATATAGAGAATCTGGAACAAATCCATTAATAACATCTCTAACAATGAATAATTGGAAGATAAAAAAGAATAATGGTAATAATAATAATAATAATAATAATAATAATAATAATAATAATAATAATAATAATAATAATAATAATAATATTTATTATTATTATTTGAGTATTTTATGATTTCATTTTCATCACTTTTTGTAAAAATTTAATTTTAAATTTTGAAATTGGAAAAAAAAACAAAAAAAAAACAACAAAAAAGATGTTTTTGTCCAGTCGGTGCAATGAATGTGATCGGGTCAAGGGAGCCAATCAGATTGCTTCAGATAAGTTTGGTTAACGAGATGAAAATAGAGCAAGTGATTTTCTCTCCTCTAATAAAAAATAGCGTTCGCTCTGGGTTGTCTCCCTTCTGATTAACAACGATGGCAGCACCATCGCAAAATCTCTGCAGCCGTTTTCGTCCCAAAAGGTGTCGGTGCCAGGGACACAAAGAGGACTAGCAAATATCACAGGCTGTAAAAGAAGTGGAGTTTAAATTCCAGCATTTCACTTTGATGTCATCATTTTCACAAATTCTGAAAAATACAAAGAAAAAATGAATTAAATAAACAAAATAAGAAGTAAATAAGGAAATTATTAAAAAAAATACGAATCTTCGATTACAATCATACAAATCCAGTTAAAACAATAGGCGAACGTCCGACTACCTAAAATGAAAGAGAATAGTAAATGGAACAATATCTGGTCTCACTTAACATTTGACGCATTTCAAAACAAATCATTCGAAATTAAATTTTCATAAATCAAAATCTTTCGCAGTGAAGACTTGAAAGTAACGTTCAATTAATTTCATTAAAAGAAATCGGGTAACATAAGACTAGACATTTAAAAGAAAAAAAATTCTTTTTCAATTCCAATGTACAATACGAGGAAACATATACGTGTGTGAGTCAATAAAAATGTTCATTGCGATTATATATGCCGCTTATCTCAGCATTTGTTTCCAGTCGTCCTGTACACACTTTACTGGCCACTGATGATTAAGGAGAGGTGTGGTTAGAGATTGCACACCTCCTGTCACAAACATTTCATGCGCTGGCACCCCTCCGTGGGTATCCATAGTCTGTCAAAGACTGAAGGAGCCCTTCTCTCTCTCTCTCTCTCTCTCTCTCTCTCTATATATATATATATATATATATATATATAGATATATATAGATATATATAGATATATAAGGAATAATGTTTCAGTTAATACTTAATACATCAATATGAAAATTCCGCTTACAATTGAAGTGAACTTTTCATTTATTTTCATGCTTATTGTTTAAAACTTTTGTATAAGAAAGATGAAGCAAATTTTTTTTTAATATAATACAGGTTATAGAAAACATTGGAAACACGTTTAAAAAGACTTTTGTTATAAATTATTTGTTATAAAAGTAATGGTTTGAACAGAAGAGTTTTGCACCATTTATATGCGGTTTTACAAAGATTAAAATGAAATTTAATATTACTCAACAGTTTTTCAGGCATATCGAAGATTGACAGTGAGTTTTACCGGTCAGATTATTAATTGCGGGACTGTTCCATAGAAACCTTCAATGCACACTTATTTTCTAGGTTCGTCATTGGGATAGGAGTTGCAGAATATTTTTCTGAGAACATAAGGGTAAACTAGGGTTGATAAGAGAAACTAGACTAAACGAAGGAAAATTCCCAAATTACATAAAGTTAGAATACACTTTAACCATTGATAAGAAATGTTTAAGAGAGAAAAAACTTAGAAATGACTACATTACGACACTGATTATGATTGCTTCTCACTGTACTTGTCCATCAGCAAAAATGGCGAAACAACTCAGACGGGTTGTTGATGGCAAATGGAATTATTAGAAAAAGAATTAAGAAGAAAGAAAGCTTGCTCACTCATTCTTAACACATGATCGTGATTACCCATTCAGGGCCTCCGAGATTTCTTTTCCCTATATAACACTAACCTTCATAGTTAACTTGTCCATCGCCGTCAATATCCGCTTCTCGAATCATTTCATCGACTTCTTCTTCCGTCAGTTTTTCGCCTAAATTGGTCATTACATGGTGCAATTCGGCCGCCGAGATGTAACCGTTCTCATCCTTATCGAACACGCGAAACGCTTCACGGAGTTCCTCCTCCGTGTCGCTATCCCGCATTTTTCGCGCCATCATGGTCAGGAATTCTGGGAAGTCAATTGTACCACTTCCTGTAAAAGAACAATGCATGCAACTGGATTAAAATATATACATACGAATAAACAGATATATAAATGAATAAAATATGAAAGGAAAACGCTGAGGTATTTAAGAAATTGAACCGAAAACTGTTTATAGAGACGAAGAAATAAAATAGTCTTGCGAAGAGATGCATTATTTCTTGGCAATGGTAATTTCCGGCAAATGTTCAAATGTTTAGTGTTTCTTTTATATGCTAAGTGTGACTATCTTTCGGTTAACGGACAAGTCTTGCGACATTAACTGACGCTTCATAGAGTTTTTGATCTTTTGGGTAGGAATAATGTGTGGTATTCAGTCTTGTTTTACACTTTATGTTTTGTGTCCTCGATCAACGAGAAATAGATCCTTCTAGACTAACACACATTTGTTACACTTGAAACTCAAAGTTTCATTATCTTGGAAGTTGCATATTTACCAATTTTAAAACCGACTTTGAATATTTTTTTCCCTTTGAAAATCTTTATTAGATACTTGTATATAGTTTTTATAGATATAAAAAAACATTTAGAAAAATTCTTAGATATGGATTGTAATTTAGGAAAAGAGTAAATAATCAAGCAATATTTTCTCTGACAATTTGTAAGTTTGATTGAATTTTTTTTAGTCAACATGAAAGAGAAATTCATATTAATTTCCCAATCATTATTGGTTGTGTAAAGGCAATGCATTTTTAAGGTCAATGTATCAGATCTTTGCAAACACTATTAATTATTAATTACTGATTTATTCGCTCATATAATCACATTGCAAATTGAACCCCTTTTTCTTACCAATATGGAAAATAGCAAAAGGTTGACATATAACATGTTTCTATCTAATCTATTACTTACTTGCCAAATTATCAAATTATTAAGAAAACATAGTGACATAATTATGACTGACTGAAATAAGTCACATTAATTAAAATTTCTAGAAAAAAATTAATGCCGAATTGTAGTTCTATTTTTTGTAATAATATCTCAAACAGTATTTGAATAAAAATGTTTACTTTTTAATTCACGGTCTAAACAGCTTCATTCTAATTGCTTGCTTATGTAATGAGATTGTTTGCTGATGTGAGGATTGATGTTTCGACTACTTTGGAACTTCATCGGGTTCTGATGATGATGTTAATAATAATAATAATAATAATAATAATAATAATAATAATAATTGTTGTCTATGAATAATCTCTGATGACGATCTGTGCGAGAACTCATAGGGAGTTTAAATACTACTGACACTACTAAAAATAATAATGTAAGGAGTTTAATAGAAAATATGATATTAAAACATCTATGTGATTTTGTTTCATATTGATTAATTTGGTTCTAGCAAATTACTAAAATACGAAACGTAAAGGGCTATTTCCTGCGGAAATAAGGCTGAATTGTAATGAATTGGGCCAGAAAGGTGCGCAGGTTTTTGTTTATAAAATATAAAATAATCGACCACTTACCATCGACATCCACCTCATTGATCATGTCCTGCAATTCGGCTTCTGTTGGGTTTTGTCCCAAAGAGCGCATCACAGTCCCGAGTTCTTTGGTGGTGATAGCACCGTCGCCATCTTTGTCAAAAAGGTTGAAGGCTTCCTTGAATTCTGTAATAATATAGAATTTGTGAAAACGTGTCAAGAATAGAAAAATGAGACAAGGCATCAGATCATATTGCATTCGAGTTAGATGGTAAATTATGCGGTGAAATGAAAAGTAATGAAACTTCAATATTCAGGATATTCGATATTTAAGAGCGGATAAGAAAGTAAATTAATAACTCTCTGTTTTATGAAAACAAGGATTTTCTTTCCCTTTCTCTCTCTTTATGTATGTATATATATATATATATATATATATATATATATAAATGTGTTTAATCGTTAAGATTAAATTCTGTAGTTTAAAATATATAGGAGTATATTTAAGTTAAGAATTTATTATTTAAAAAAAGGAATATATGAAGAAGAACATACCCTTTCTTCAGATGTTCATTTTTTCAAACAATACATTCTTAACTTAAATATATTTGTATATATTTTAAACTAGAGAATTTAACTTTAATCATTAAACTTATATATTGCTCTATTTTTAAATATTGAGCTTTACCTTTTTGGGTAGGATCGTTTAGAAAATATTAGCTCAATGCTATATCTGACAAGAAAATTCACTTGATTTCTAATCTGTGACTTATCTCATATATTCATATATATATACATATATATATACATATATATATAATGTATATTTATAATGTATATATATAATGTATATATAATGATGTATATATATAATGTATATATAATGTTCATATATATGTGTGCGTGTGTGTGTGTGTGTTTGTGCGTGTGTGTGTGTGTCTGTTGAAATTTTGTGTATGCATTTTTACGGAATACTTACACTTTAGTAAATATTATTAAACATAACTGAATTATGAAGCTTGGTTATACTTTCTGATTTTTATTTTTGTATCAAACAATCATAAATGTTTTATAGGTTTCACTGAAGCCTTTGGTACACTCATTGTTTTTTAATTTATTCTAAATGATTATTAGAAAATGTTAAAATAAAAAAATATAATAAGTAGAAATTTAACTATGCTTGTTATTATATATATATTCTCATGGTAATATGTATTCTTATTTATTTCTTTATATTACATTATTATTTATTACTTGGATTTAAAATATTTAAAGTCGTCTATCTTTTCTTCTTTCATTTTATGTTATATATTCTATATTATATACATTACAGTTTTAGAGTTTCTTTAATTATGTGAACTTTTACAGTCACCTATTTTTGTTATTTGATTACTGACTGACAAGTCAAGTACTTGTGGTATCTCTACTATAACACGCCGGAATTCCCATTTCAATTTAAACAGCCGGTATTAATGTCTTATTGTATGTTTACGAATAATATTATATTAGATAAAGATAGTATGCACTTACAAACAAAATTGTATATTCCATTCTGATTTGATTATTTCGGTACCACATGACGATATATATATATATATACATATGTATATATACATATATATATATGCAGAGAGAGAGAGAGAGAGAGGGGGAAAAGGGGGGGGAAATACGGATTAAGATAAAGAGATCCTAGCAATTATTATCAACTGATAAACACCGTTTATTAGTAAAATATACTAAGTCCAAAGAGTAATCTAAACATTAAGTATTTGTTCTTTGTGAACCAATGAATGGAGAATATATAGTTGTTTCACAACTTTGTATGCAAGTCTTTGTATTTATATCAATTGTCGAACTGCAGCACAGCATAGTAATCATGGGTTTATTTCCTATTAATCTATGTTCACGAACAAAAATGCAAATAACGTTCACGAAAGGAAAATCCACATATAAAAAAGAAACTTGAAATGTAGCGTTGAGAAGATATTGATCGACAAGGAAATATGTTTCTCAAAACTGATAGAAAAGTATTTTAGAGAAATAAAATGCATAACTTTACAATTTTTATCAGAATGCTGTGATCAATTGTAATGGAGGATTTAGGTAAAGATCAGATTAAAACAAGAACACATTTACAACATATTTTCGAGAATACGAAGGAATCTTTAAAGCTATTGTTCTACATGTTCAAATGGTAAAATATTTGGAGCCATTGGTCATAAAAGAGTTAATTTTAACAATTGCCAATAATTTGGAGAATGCAGTTTACGTTAATAATGACTTTATCTGATCAAACATATCCAGAAGTTTATTCTACCTTTGCAATCATGACAAATAATGAACGTGAAAAATGTAAACAGCAGACACGCTCAAAGATATTTGTGCAATATCTTGCGCCTTGCATGCACATCGAAATGAGATGACGATTATTCTTAAAACAAACACAAAAAGATACAATATTAAAATTACAATATATCGCTAGAAAATACCAATGAATAACATATTTATGACATCCCAATGCAAACATAAAAGAAAAAAAAACTATTTCATGAACATTGATTCGAAAGAAAAGAACGAAATAAAAACGGTTTTTGTTCAAATTTAATTCTATTTATAAATATAGTCAAATACACTTACCTATAAAAATTGATGTAATTATAACCTACTATACGGTAGTGTCAAAATAAGACAAGTTCTTCCACATTGCAAAAACAAAAACAGAATCTGCTATAAATCCGTTAACACTAAAACTATGAAACAAAGAGTCATTATGAGAAATGTCAGCTTTGTTTTGGAATAACTGTGTATCACGGTTAACGCAGACAATGTGTGAGACACGACGCATTGATAGACTCCCCAACGATGGGAAGTGGGAGATGCAGAACTTGGAATAGCTGATGCAACAACATGCGTGCGGGGGGATGATGTTTTTGATTAAAGAACGACTATAACATACCTTAGGTCTTTAACTGATATCCAACTATAACAGACGCATGTGTAGAGATACGAACTTTTACCAATTAAGACTCATAGAGGCATAGCATTTGTCTTATGAAATTATTCGTATGGGAATAAATTCTATTTTTTAAAGCACAAAAACTGCTTCTTTATTACATATGTCAGTCATTCATTTCAGCTTGTAAATTCGTCTTTTTGCAATAAAATCAGAATAAAACCTTATCTTAAAAGCATAGATATCATTCTCAAATTGTTCCAACGCAGCGACATTTATGCCGGTGTTTGGTGGGTGTTTAAATTCAAAGCGTTGGCGCAGAACTATTGGAAAGCAACTTATCAAAACTCCTGCGATGTTCGTGGACACTGCATTCCCAATTTCCGTCCCACAAATAAAATGCAAACATCTTTATTGTAATGAAAGAAGCATTGGTATGTGTAAACGGAAGACTCAAGTGTTATATGTTAAAATCTTGATGACAATAGATAATATAACGTTGATTATTATTGCAACACTAACATTAATTATTTATAAAATATCCCACGGAATATCTAGTATAGAATAAAAGTTTAAACTGAAAGCATACGCCAAGGATCTATCATTGACGTATGCTTTTAGTTTAAACTTTTATTCAAATGTATTCAGAACGGTTTGGATGTAGTCTATTGCTTTATGCAACCTAAAAATAAATACAGTTTTAATAGAATAAGGCAGCTTTAAAAATTATATTGAATTTAAAAAGAAAATTAAATGATCATTTTCTATGATGTAAAATGGATACTCTTTATTAAAAATATGGCGTAAACAAAAAACACGTTTTACAAGTCGAGTTGCATTAGAAAAATAACTTTTAAGTGAAAGACATTATAGTGTATTAGAGAATCCTATTAGAAGCTATGTTTTGTTTCTAGAAGAGAGGCTTCGATTGCTCATATCGTGGGGACATTTCTGTAAACGGTGTTACATCCTGGGCGTGGCACACGAGCTCCCTGGGGGTTAAATGATAAGCGACATCCCTTCTCGATCAACGAGTTGATATGGAGTATCCTACGTCTGCTGGACAAGCCTTTACTTGAGTTTCCAGCGTCATTAGTAGCAGGGTTTTCATCGTGATTAATTCTCCCGTGATGAATTCATTATCTGGACTATGCTGCTGAAAGTGAACGCTATGTGAAATAAGTTTACAACGCATCATTTTTTTTTTAATAAAAAATATAAATTTATTTATTTCAATTTGATAAAAGAACATTTTTAAATTTGGGATTTAGGGGCACGTAACAGACCTATTCGTCGCCGACCGCAATTATATCTTTACTATTTACAGACGCTTCGAACGGCGTCCAAATTCCAACTTCTCGGAACCGAGTCTCAATTTCAATTGCTTGCGACCTTCAGTAACGGCGTCCAAATCAAATTGATCATCTATTTCTCTCATGATTACGAAATAAGAGATAAAGAGAAGATGTGAGAGAGTTTTTTTCTGAATTTAAACCATTAGGAAGCCAATGTTAGTCAATAGGGATCTGCCTTTTTTTTTAACCCGGTTGCTTTCGCCATTCGCCAAAGATTATCAGACTGAATCAAGTGAGGAGTTGTTGTATTCACCATGTTTTCCATAACACTTTTTTACTATACTTGTCTGCCTCAAGTACAACTAAGGTCAGCTAGAAGCTTTTGAATATCTGGAGCTTCAGCCCCCCACCCAAAAGGCTCTTTATTCTTGTGCCACATCACGATTTATGTCAAAATCAGATTCGTGTCCATTACCCAACTAAAATAAACGATCGTTTAAAATATTGCAAAAACACATTACATACTACTGAAAATATATATCTCAATTTAATTGGCTGAAAATTATTCTTAAAACTTGATTGATCAGAGACCTACCTGCAAATACAATATTAAAAAAGAATCTCCATAACTTTTAAACTATAACCGCACACAGCGTTTTGATTTCTTATATATATAAAAGTAGCAGTAGAAATGTTTTAACAACTATTTGACACCCATGTTGAGTGATTTTAACGTGGTTAATGTTATATTTTGATGAAAAGCCATAATCTAGAATGATGTGAAATAGTATTTAGTAAAATTAAATAACGCGACATTAACTTAATTATTGATAAATCAGGTAGTTACAACAATGAAACACGTGCGACAATACTTGATTGAAAGTGTCAAAAGCCAGAAACAATTAAATCAACAGAAATCAAAATGCATCTCCTCTAACACGTATGTTAATAGTACAAGATGTTTGTAGATTTTTGAATTCATACAATAATTCAATAAGAGAATGAACGCATTAAAACTAAGTCGATAAATTATTTATAGAATATAAACATTAGGCTGGTCTTTTGAATATGAAAAGACATGCAAAGAAATTATAAATGCTTTAGGAATTAACTTATCTCTTAAGAATTACGATCAGAATAAGGTAATATACGTTGAGCTTGACAATTGAAAGCAGTAGTTCACGAATCCAAACGTTATTGCCAGTAGGAAAAATGCTACAAAAGATACAGTAATTATACTATATTTTTTATTCAATTTTCACATCCAAACAAGGTACAGTACACTTTGATGCAGGGGCCTACTATCGGGGCATAAGTTTGAGAGATACTATGTAGGGAGATGAGCAGCAAGATGTCTGTTCACATTACACTTGAACTTCTGCATGTCAGTACAGTTGGGAAAGCAGAATACCGGAAGGGAGTTCGAAAGTCTAGTAGTTCTGAAGAAGAAACTATTGGAGTAGAAGGCATTTTTACATCTAGGGATCTCTACTGTCTAGGGTGGGACTTTACTGCTTGGCGGGTTGTCGGGGGTATTTATGTCGTGGGTGTAGAAGTGCTTGTAGTTAGCCGGAGCAGTCACAATTAAAATACTTGTAGAACAGTCAGAGGGTTGCAACATTTCATGAATGGAACAGAGGTTGAAGCTTAGATGACAGTTCAGGACCTGAGAGCTTGGCAACTCTCTTTTGAACCCTATCCAGGAGTGAGAGACTAGTGGCAGATGCACCAGCCCAAATGTGACGACAATACTTAATACATGGGCTAATGGTGACCTTATAGAGGTACAGGATACTTTTAGGCGTAAGTAGCTTTCTAGCAGCGGCCCTGGCAATACCTTCAATGGTCTAACTCATGTTCTCTGTGAACGTTAGGCCGACGAGTTTAAAAGAATACGTTCAAGTAATGTATCTTTAGCCATTGCTGTTGGTGATTGAGAAAGTTTCTTGTAATTATTGAAGGAAACAAGCTTAGTCTTGGCAGCATTGAATGTAACCATCAATCTTTGTCCCCATTCCACTACAGATGGGAAATTTTCCTCTAGTCTGTCTACCATTTTATTAGATATGTGTTCGTTTGTTTTCCCCTCGTGCCTGCTATAGTGCGCGGTGTCATCAGCAAAATATACCCATCTCAGAGACAATTTTATCAAGGAGGTCATTTATGAATATTAGGAATAATAAACACCCAAAGATAGACCTCTGAGGTACTCCCGCATTAATATCATATTGTTTGGATGTTAGACCGTCGAAGCCAACCTGGCTTCTTCTCTTACATTAGAAGGATTTTATTATGTTAATTATCGTTCAGTAATACCGTATGATCTGATTTTCCTGAGAATACTATATCTAGGACTACCGCTCTCCTCTCTTCTGCTTAGTCAAGTGTATGGTGTATACGTTTAGAGATTACAGTTAGGTATCTGCTGTTTAGTGAGCTTGCCTAAATTCATATTGTTGGTCGGTTAGAAATTTAAATGCTCTAAGGTGATGGACTACAGCTTTAAGCATTAAGTAATCAAATATTTTGGCGAAAAGTAGAAGGACGCTTATGAGGCGATACTTTTCGCCAAAATTCTTGAAAACAGGTACAACAGAAGCATTTTTCCAGAAGTGAGGAAAGTAAGATTTCTTAAGGCATTTGTTGTAAAGTTTTAAGAGATCTGGAGCAATCTTGGCGAAGCATTCTTTTTACATAGCACAGCTGAGATGAGATCGGGTCCACTGGCTTTTAAGGTGTCAAGGTTTTTTATGATATTCACCTAGGAAGATCATCTAGAGTGGCGTCTGCAAAGGAAAGTCAAGGAGGGAGTGGTTCGTTTGGTCCAATGTGAAGTTTAAGACAAACCGACTGGAAACCTAATAATTGTTTGATAGCGGGGGGATTGTTGATTGCCCATTATTTACTATACTGTTTTAGAGTTTCTAAAAATCTCGGGTGCTTAATTTCTGTGCGTCGAGACATTTTTTGGTGGTTTCGGTATATTCTCTTTTTGCTGTCGTTATTTATCTCTTACAATTACTTCTACATTCTATAAACTTATGTCGTGCAGTTCTAAGAAACAAGCTTTGTTCATGGAATGTACGCTTAGGTTTTGGCACAGATAAAGAGTGTGGGGAAATTATTGACAGTGGTTTCAGATAGACGAGTGTTCCTCGTGAAAATTCGGCGAGGGGGGACCATAGATTGAAGCTCAGACGAGTACTTGCCATGAAAATAACAAACGGCTCTTATGTGGGAAAGAGGTTGCAGGGGAGAGAAAATGTCATCCCTCACTAGGCTCAGAAGTCTATTTTGAACTCTGTCAAGGCAGGATAAGCCTTTCTAGAAGCTCCTGCCCAGATGTGGCAACAGTACTCTATCCTTGAACACCTTGCTTTTATATTGATAGAGAATTGCATCAGCAGTGAGATATCTAACAGACCTGTAGAACGATTACCCCCCCCCCATTTTTCCAGTGATCTTGGCAACAGATTTTATGTACATGTTCAATTTCAGATTAGGAGTAAAGGTCAAAACATAGAGCCTCCTCAAGACGAAATTCATTCATTTTAATTGATGCCAGATGGGGATGATGTAAAAATAGAAGCTTGGTTTAAGATGCATTAAAAGTAACCAGACACTTTTTCCCCATTGTACTACGTGTTCAAGATCAGAGGAGAGAGAGAGAGAGAGAGAGAGAGAGAGAGAGAGAGAGAGAGAGAGAGAGAGAGAGTCAGAGAGAACTTGGTCGTTTACGGTCTTTGAAGTTCTACCATAGATGGTAGTGTCTTCAGCATAAATGTCTACGAATGATGTAAGGATGTGATTTGGAAGATCATTGATGTAGATCAGGAAGAGAGTTGGGTCCAGGATGGACCACTGAGGGGCTCCAGCATTAATACTGAGAGCTTCTGATTTTTGCCTATCAACTACTACTCTTATGAAGCTATCAAAGAGAAATGATTTCAATTAGGCCTTTAGGCCATGCCCTATCAAGCGCAATTGCCCTAGAAAAAACGCCTCATTTAAACTAAATATAATCTACATTATAAACTTTATGCCTAGTAGCTTCCAAATTCTTAATGATAGGCATTTAGTTTAGGCTTGAATACTGTTCAAATAAATATATAAAAATATACACACATCTAACTTTATATAAATAGAGATATGAATGTGAATAGTTGAAAGGAAATCAATTTTTAATTTCGCTCTTGTTTCGGTAAAAATGAAAGACCGCGTTATATTTTCTACAAATAAAAAATAAAAAAACACGAGAAGTGAAAAAACAAAAAAAAACCCCAAAAAACAAAAAACAAGCAAACAAACAAAAAAAACAAGGAAGGTTCAAACTCCCGGAAATTTAAAATTTGAGAAAGGCTACAAGAAACAAATGAAAAATAATTCTATTGGCTATTATATTTGTTCAGTGATCCAATCAGCAATTCTCAAGAACAATTCGAGTACATACACTGACGAAAACATCAAATAAAAATTAAAAGGAAAACCAAAATATTTTCTTTTGTTTATGTTTCCGTTTTGAATTCGTTAAATAAATATTCGTTCAGCAAATTGCAAATCATTTCGATTTCCACTTGACATGACAAATGCTTCGTAAAAACAGAAATGAAAATATGACTCATCGGGGTTGAAAATGGAATTCGGTCAAAAGAGTATTAAAAACAAGGGAGAGAATGATGGATTAAAGGATAAAGAAAGGCCAGATATGGATAGGAACATGTTGAGAGCGAGATGGTAAGTGATAAAGACATAGAGTAGGAGGCTGATAGAGGGATCTGAGGATAGCAGGAGCGAGAAAGAAAGAAATGGAATTATCATGAAATGGGCATAGGAAAAAAGAAAAGAGAGAAAAGAGATGAAAAGGTACGAGGGTGAACAGAGAATGGGATACATGATCAGCGATGAAGAGAGGTATGAGACATAAAAGCACAGAAAAGAGTAAAATAAGGAAGTGAGACAGAGGAAAAACCAAAGAGACTTGGCAACGTCGACTAAATGAGATAAAGGGACATAAGGAAGACTAATATATTTATATACATTATGTACACACACACACACACACACACACACACACACACACACACACATATATATATATATATATATATATATATATATATATAGAGAGAGAGAGAGAGAAAGAGAGAGAGAGACAGGAAAAGAAAGAATAAAAGGGGAAGAGATAGATGATGGGATAGTAAGAGAGGTTAGACAGGCAACGAAATTGAGAAGTTGAAGCATTTGACGATAGACTTTCAGACAGACATGAGAAGAAACAGTTGAGAATGAGATAGTGTTTGGGAGGAAGAAACCCTAAAGGAAAATGAGAAGAGTAGGATAGTTTGCGGATCAATATGTTGTAATTAAGAAAAATGCGAGAGAGGCAAATAGGGAAAAGACAAAATAAAAAAAGAAAGAAATAAGAAAGAAATTATAAATCAAAGAGAGAGAAATAAAGAAACCGTGATTGAGACAAAAAGAGAGGTTTTATATCAGATATATACAAAGAGAGGTCAGAAAGAGATATCGAAAGAAAATAGAGAGAGAAAGAGAGGTAAAAAGGTTAGATCAAAGGATAAAAAGAGAAAGAGTAAAACGAAAATATAAAAGAGGGAGCCAAAGTAGTAAGAGAAACAGACAATATACTGGTAGGTAAATAGAGAGAAGGGTGGGAGAAAGTCAGAAAAAAAGAGAGCCACATAAATGAGCAGAGAAAAAGAAAGCGATAGAAATAAAGACAGGTAAGAGAAACATTGTAAATTACAGGATGCAAAACTTGCATTTGCAAACTTGTTTAATTGTACGCATGCGCAAATAGGCCTTATATTTTTAACGTTTAACTTTTTTGACTATAACTCAAACGGTAATGACTAAGGTTGTGGTACTAAATATCTTGCTTTCAATTTTAACTAATGAAAAACCAGTCATTTTTAATCTTTTGGAATCACTACTCTATATAATATACAATTAAATACAATAAAATGAAATATTGAGTATTGGCTCTATAATAATGCATACGTAATATGCATGAATTAAAAATATCATATTTAAGTGTATTTTACGATCGGGCAACGCCGAACCGGCTTTGCATTCGCACACACACACATAAACACGCATACATATACATATAAATATTCATATATATATATATATATACATGCATATATATATGCATATATATGTGTGTATATATATACATATATATATATATATGTGTGTGTGTGTTCATGTAAATATTCATCAGTGAACAACAGAAAGTGCCCTATCCAACTTCGTGGATTAATTAAATCTCGTACTCCAATTACTGAATTTGACAAGAAGAAACTGAATGAGGACGCAAGTTAAATCGGCTGAAACTTAGTGAGAATAATATCTAATATGAAAGTAATAGTCTAAAGATTCAAATACAATTGACATGTTTTTTGTATTCTCTCTCTTTCAGTTGGTTACTCTGTGACGCTTAAGTTCAAATGGCATTTTCATTGCTCAGCTAATACAATTTTTATAAAACTTTGATTATTAATTTAGTCGCCTTTTGATGATTAATGATTTGGGAGTAAAGTTTAAAACAAGGCGAAACAATATGCCGGTTGCAAATGTTAAAAACGGTGGTCTAAAAATAGCGGCTATCTTCATCTTCTATCCGAATAAAACTGCGTCTATTGTTAAATGGCTGTAAATATTGAAAAAGAAAAGAAAACGAGACAATGTAACAAAAATAAAAGAATCTGCGCGATTCAAAAACCTAATAAAATAGAGGTTACATGATGAAATTTACTATTATAAATAACATAACTATCATTGTAATGAAGTATATCTTGTGTCAAGGTCCCAATTCGTAAGGTTTGAGGGATATGGAGTCACGCCATAGTTGTTATTATTTCCGCGTCCATAATTGTCAAAGTCCCATTCATGGGTTAATTTATACTCCATTGTTTCAAAATATACATCCACAAAACAAACTTCACTACAGTCAATTTTACTTATAGAAAATCGCCCTAGACAAGGCATGACGCTACTTGATATAAGGAGCTAACAAATAGTAGTTCAATGTAAAAAAAAAAAATAAATATAACATATAAACAAAAATTTTTTTACTTACTTTTAATCGTTTTTTCTTACTCAAATAATGTTTCATATTTTCCTATGAATGTATTGTGTTTTATGCATTGATTAATGTACTTATCTCCAAATCTTAGCACTAAGTGGGACTAACCTACACTCCTCCATCCCCTCTAACTACTTTAATATGCCTGGATATCTTCCACTCTGCCGTAAGGACTCTGACAGATATATGCACGGACTTGGAGTTTACATTCGTAATACCCTTCCCTTGACTAGAGAAACAAACCTAGAAATGGATGATCAAGCCTTTATGTGTTTTAGACTAATTATGCAACACAACATTAGCTACTTTTACTTTCTCTACCGCTCTCCCTCGACCCAAGACTGCACCATAATAAACAAAGTATCTGACAGCATGGACAAAGCACTCTCCTTCAACACTAGCGCCCAAGTACATGTATTTGGTGACTTTAATGTCCATCACAAAAACTGGCTTGGATTCTCTACTTACACAGATGCAGCGGGCATCACAACTCATAGCTTCTCTATATCTCACTCCCTATCACAAATTGTTACTTTTTCAACCCGTATCCCTGATCAGGAAGAACAACACGCATCACTTTTAGATCTGTTTTTGACCACAGTTCCTAATGATTGTATAACGAAAGCCGACAACCCACTTGGGAACGCTGATCATGCGGTGATAATGGTTGAAATCGCCCTAATCTCTAGACCCAAAACTGAAGAGCCAGTGCTCAAAACAACGAGATATTATAAAAAGGCTGACTGGGAAGCCATAAGAGATCTTATCAGAGACGCCCCATGGGGAAATATTTTTTCTCTTCCTGCTGAACAGTGTGCAAACGAGACCACTGAATGGTTCAAAACTGCAATCGAAGCGCATGTTCCCATGCGGAAATTCTATAGCAAGCCCCACTCTCCCCAATGGTTTACTTCGACTTGCGCAACTGCCATTTCTCAAAGGCAGCATGCATTCCGCAGGTTTAACCGACATAAGACCAGTTCAAACAGACAGAAGTACATAAGTAACGTTAAGAAAGAAATAGCGACAGCTAAGAGGGAATTTAAGGAAACCACTAAAAAGCGCATCGAAGCACAAAAACTAGGAACTCGTGACTTCTGGAAAATCTACAACAGTGTAGTAAATAATGGGCAATACCAATTCCCCCACTAACCAACAATCACGAGGTTGTTTGCGCAGCAACAGAAAAGGCTAACATGCTTGCCAGTCGGTTTGCGTCAAACTCCACACTGGACCCTTCCAACCACCCCTACCTCAATTTCCTATGCGGACAGACGCCACGCTAGACGACCTGAAAATCACCCCTGCTCAGGTGCATGTTATCATAAAAAACCTTGACACTTCAAAAGCATGTGGACCCGATCTCATCCCAGCTGTGCTATTAAAAAAGTGCTCAGCCGAAGTAGCTTCAGTTCTCTCCAAACTATACAACAAATGCCTTAATGAATCTTGCTTTCCGGGCTGTTGAAAAACTGCTTCTGTTGTACCAGTATTCAAGAATTCTAGCGAAAGAACTGACCCATTAAATTATCGCCCTATTAGCCTCCTCCCACGTTTTGCCAAAATATTTGAGGCCTTAATTAACCATGCTCTAGTCCAGCACCTTACAGATGCTAAACTTCTGACCGACCAACAATATGGATTTAGACAAGCCCGTTCCACAGCAGACATCCTCACTGTAATCTCTGAACGCATATACCATTCACTGGACAAAGCGGGAGAGGGCAGAGCGGTAGCTCTAGATATATGTAAGGCTTTTGACAGGGTATGGCATGAGAGTCTCCTCAGGAAGATTAGATCATACGGTCTCACTGGTAGAATATTTAACATAATTAAATCCTTCTTAGATAAGAGAAAAATCCAGGTTGTCCTCGACGGTCGTACATCTAAACAATATGATATAAATGCGGGAGTGCCGCAGAGATCTACTGTTCCTGATATTCATAAATGATCTCCCCGACAAAATTGCTTCTGAGATGGGTATATATGCTGATGACACCACACTCTATAGCAGGCACGACAGGAAAACAAATGAACATATATCTAAAGTAATGGCAAAAACACTAGAGGATGACCTCCAATCAGTAGTGGAATGGGGACAAAAATGTATGGTCACGTTCAATGCCGCCGACTAAACTGGTTTCATTAAATAATTACAAGATACCTTCTCTACCACCTATAGCAATGGCCAACGACTCTTTATCTGAGAGTACGTCTTTCAAACTCCTTGGCCTAACGTTCACAGGAAACATGAGTTGGAACAATTACATCGAGGGCATTGCCAGGGCCGCTGCAATGAATGTGGGCTCTCTCTACCGTGCTAGAAAACTACTAACACCCGAAAGTATCCTGTACCTCTATAAGGCCACCATTCGCCCATGTATGGAGTATTACTGTCATATTTGGGCTGGTGCATCGGCTACTAGTCTCTAGCTCCTTGACAGGGTTCAAAAGAGAGTCGCAAATCTGATAGGCCCTAAACTGGCATCTAAGCTTCAGCCTCTGTCTCATCGACGAAACGTTGCCTCCCTCTGCCTGTTCTACAAGTATTTTAATGGTGAATGCTCTGATGAACTGCAAGCACTTGTGCCCCCACGACGTGAACACCCTCGACAGACCCGACAAGCTGCAAAATCCCACCCCACACTGTAGAGATCCCTAGATGTAAAAGATCTTTCTACTCCGGTAGTTTCTTCCCCAGAACCGCTAGACTTTGGAATTCCATTCCAGGTCACTGCTTCCCCAACTGTACTGACATGCAGAAGTTCAAGTGCAACGTGAACCAACATCTTGCTGCCCAAATCCCTACATAGTACCCCAGTAGTTGTTTCCCCTGATAGTAGTCCCCTACACCAAAGTGGCAATGTGCCTTGTTTGGGGTGAAAATGTAATAAAAAAAATCTCTTAATCTTTTTCTCTCTCACTCTCTCTTTATATATAGAACCATGCATACAAATGTATATACATGCATATATATGTGTGTGTGCATATATTTGGCTGAAAATAAGTTCTATTGGAATTTTAAATTTTGATTTCACATGATATATTTTTAAATAAGTTTTCGCAATAATACCATTAAATTATATATCATTTTACATTATCGAATCGTTTAAATTACAATAGCTTTTAAACAAGTATGTCCTCTTTTCAGAACGTTGAATACGAGATACAAAAAAATCGCGCAATTTTCTTGTTTCAATTCAAGCTATCCGAAAAGCTGCTGAAACAGCTCACGATATCAACGAAGCGTTTGGCCCAGCACTGAACGCCCAACACAACGGTGGTTTAAGAAATTTCCTGGCGTCGAAGAGAGTCTTGAATATGATGAACGTAGTGGTCAGCCATCGAATGTTAACAACGGTCAATTAAGAGCGTTAGTAAAAACCAATCCACGTACAACTGTTCGAGAACTTGCTTCTGAATTAGACGTAACGTATACGACGATTTCCAACCACTTGAGAGAGAATAGAAAGACAAAATACTTGATAAATGCATGCCTCACCGATCGAACAACGACCCCCTCAAAAAAGAAACATCGTTATATTCTTCCCTTATTTTACTCAACAAGAACTATCCGTTTCTCCACCGGATTGTGACTTGCGATGAAAACCGGTGACACTTAGCCGAGTGGTTAGATGCCGAAGAAGCTCCACAGCACTTTCCAAAGCGAGAGTTCCACCAAACATTTGTTTGAATGCAGGCGAAACCATTACGGCGAAGTACTGTTACAAATTGATGAAATGCATAAAAAACGACTGCGTGAGAAATAATTAAAAAACGTAAACTATGTCAAAAACACCTTCAGCGACTTCATCCCCACCAGACTGCAAGATTTTTACGTTACTGACATAAATACACTTGTTTTGCGTGGGAAAAGTTTGTTGATTCTGATGGTTTTTATTTTGATCAATAAATTTTTGTTTTAGTCGAGATATGTTCATTTTAATTTTAAAGTTGAAAACCGCAAGAACTTTCTTGTCAACGTAATTTATATATATATATATATATATATATATATATATATATATATATATAATTAAATAGGGCCATTTTTTCCTGTGCCACTTTCGACAGTATTACATTATAAGTAACACTTCCTACGCACAACTTTTACGCTCATCACTTACTACTAAAGCCTTTTCCTAGCCCTCATTACGTTAATTTTATCCTTTTATTGCAATTCCTATTTCCTTCTCCATAACACGTATTCTTTTAAATACGTAATCACACTGAGAGAGTAGCCAAATCTTTCGCTATGATGCTAATTTCTCCTCCTCAGTAATCCTAACTCATCGCTTCCTCTTCATTTTTGGGTTACTTTACCGTATGTAGCTTTCACCATAATACTTTTTAATACATAATACATAACGATTACATATCAATTTAATACATGCTTTCTTATTCTTTATCGTACATCGGAATAACAGTTTAGTCCGAACCTTCTAGCTTGCTATACATATTACACTTCCATGCACTATTTTAAGAACAGCAGATCGTTACATAAAAGAACAGATAAGCTTACCCCAACATGGCTGTCTGCGCATACGACTAGCATAAAACCTTACTGTGTTATATCTTATCATCCTACTAGATTTACTTTTTTTAAAGTTGATTACACTATATTGTCACCTCAGCTCAAAAATATTCCTTGACCATAGGCCGACAATAGGCATAGGCGAAGATTCCCTTCGTACCTCTCTAAACACAAACACAAGTCGCTAAGATACGAAAACTTGACTCTTTTTAAGGGGTTTACACTTCGCGAGTTGGATTACTTTTTACCAGTAGTTGTGTTTATTAGATTGTTAGAGGAAAGAATTTTTTTTTAATTAGGCCCCTACTCGTGCTAGTTTAAGAATAGGTTTTTACATAATAATATAATTATTTTAAAACGGTCTTTGCCTCCGCACAAGACCAAATTTTTTACATAAGTTCGGTTCTTAATGTGAGCGACATCACGCTGCCTAAAACGAGGAGAACTCTGAGTTGCAACAAAAAATAATTGATTTAATATAGACCGATATTTGCCTCGTAGACACAATAGACTAAGTGTAGCATCAGAACAGATACTACTCTTTGTCCATAAAAAATGAATGTCCCTGCTGTATAGCAAAAGGAAAACAACAATTCATTGGTTTCAGCGGTTTTCAATATTGCTTCGTTAAGATTACATTTTTCTATTGCGACTGTTGGCTAGAGAATTCGGAAAATTATTTTCATACGTCCTATTTCATTTAATAAAATCAGAAAATAATGCATTACACGCTCTGGGAATTTTTCCAATATCTATGCTGAAGTCATATTTATTTTATCCATTAATAAACAATGCCTATAATCTGCTTCAGAAAATATGCAGAAAATGATGACGTCATCGATTCTATGGCAAGTATTGGAAATCCATCTTGCTCACTAAATACATACATTTTCACTGATTTACGAGACTTAAATAAAATTATCACGAAAATATAAGTCAAAATCATACATTTTAGGGTGTTTATATATACATGCTAACACGAATATAATAATTCTAAGCATAAAGATATTTAT
Source organism: Euprymna scolopes (assembly GCF_053919585.1). Lineage (NCBI taxonomy): Eukaryota > Metazoa > Mollusca > Cephalopoda > Sepiida > Sepiolidae > Euprymna > Euprymna scolopes. The sequence goes on from NC_136513.1 coordinate 171,548, forward strand.
TAAAATGAATACTTTATATGTTTTACTTACCTTGTTTTTAAATAACCACAGAAAACGCCGAGACATAATATATATATATATATATATATATATATATATATATATATATATATATATATATATATATATATATATATATATATATATATATTCTCGATTGTTGACTTATGAGGTTGATTCTCAATCACTTTCTGATCTATTTTAAAAAGTTTTCATCCCAGCAATTAGTAATTACTTTTTATCGGTAAGGAGAATGCCATTTGATGCAAACTTTGGAGATACCGTCTTTAATATAAACTTAAGTCTCATTTGAAATTTTGGTAAGGAAGATACAATGGCGCGTATCCGTTGCACTTTATAAGGCGTGAGCTTTCAACTTTCACCAGTTTTGTTTGGCATACCGGCACCTAGATTTTGACAACTTTTTTTTCACTTGAAACATTTCTGTGGATAATCAACACTGAATGGGTTTTATGAATATTACTGAGCAAAGAGAAGCTGGTTAGATCCTTTTCATAAAACCAACCATGGTTTTGCTTTTGAGCATATCTTAATGTCTCTGTGACAAAATCAGACACTGCGGTTTTAAACTCCGATGAATGCATTTCAATGTCATTCCCTCATATAATGGAGGACATCCTTCCATCGGCTGTTGTTTGAAATCACTACATGCTCTCCTTAATGTTTAACGTTTCTTCATCAACTGTCCCATGGGAAAACTACGTTAATTTCGAACACAGGGTTTTATTTTCATAGTGATTGTGAAGCAGATTTATTTGAGATCTGACCAACATTCCATTGTACAGTAGGAGCGTGTAAAGCTTACATTTTGTCATAATAATATACATGCATATGGATCTCTGTATATATAAACACAGAGATCCACATGCATGTATATATATATATATGTATATATATATATATATGTATATGTGTGTGTGTGAGTGAGTTCCCTTACAAAAGCGTTGAATTAATTTGAATAAAATAAAATACGCATCAAGTAAACTTGAAAGTCAAATCACAACGAAATATTTAGAAAACTTTTACTCTTCTTTCTACAACTTTACAACGTGGCAAGAAAGAAGAAGCAAGAAACAAAATAATGAGGATGGAGTTTGACTCCAAAATATGTTTAAATTATAAATTTTAAACAAGTAAAATATTTGTTTATTTTTGTAAAATTGCGTTGTAATTTGGCTTTCAAGCACACTTGATGCGTAGTTTATTTTATTCAAATTAAATTAACGCTTCTATAAAAGAACTCACACCTTTAACGTTAATCTTGCTTAATCAGGGCACCATTCCCGACATTTCAAAATACAACCGCTGAGAGACAACGCGCGGATTTTATTGCTGACTTTTTTCTCCAACTTTACACCATGGCAAGAAAGGAGAAGAAGAAGAAGAAGGAGTAGTAGTAGTAGTAGTAGTAGTAGTAGTAGTAGTAGTAGAAGAAGAGGAAGAAGAAGAAGAAGAAGAAGAAGAAGAAGAAGAAGAAGAAGAAGAAGAAAGAAACAAAATAATGAGGATGGAGTTTGAGTCCAAAATATATTTAAATTATAAATTTCAAACAAATAAAATATTTGTTTATTTTCATAAAATTGTGTTGTAATTTGGCTTTCAAGTTTGATGCGTATTTTATTATATATATATATATATATATATATATATATATATATATATATATATATATATATATATATATATATATATATATATATATATATATGGGTATATGTGTATACGTTGCTAGGGTGAAATATGTAAGAATAATTTTACTCTAAAAGAATAACTGCTAAAAAGAATTTTTTAAAACATGTATTTTTTTTACAATAGATATTGTCAGAATCTAGAAATCCTACATTCAGGATGACATATGAATATTTAGTTAGGGTTTACTTGTAGGGAAAATCCCATATACAAATAAACAGTAGACACTTGAGAATAGTATCTGATTGGCTTTTATATTCTCTCCAGTGTCCAATAGATATTCAAGTTCGAGGTAGATCTTCCTATGTTCATTGCGAGTAATCTATGAGTTCTTAAAAGGTGCTAGAATGCTGATGCTTGTGAGTAATGCTTCCAGAGTTGTTAAGAACGGTTCATTGTATTCTGGTGAATATATTGTCAAGTCGTTTCATTAATTATTTGATAAATGTACAACGTTCAAGTATATTTTCATCTCGGTAGGAATGTTTGACAGCCAGATTGCGTTCACCTTATTAAGAAGGAAGAAGTAAGGAAAAAAAAGAAAAGAAGCAGAGAAAAAAGAAAAGATTATATGAAATGAAAAAGAAAGTGAACAGAAAGTACAGATGAAAAAGAGAGGAGAGACAGAAAAATAGAAGTAGAAGGATTCCAATCCGTTATTTGTTGCTTAATGACGGCTTTAAGTACAATTTTCTTTATAAACAGAGTCTTCATTTGGTTTAAGATTAGACAGAGATTTACTGTGATCCATTACGTCTCCACCGGCAACAAGATGCCATCCTAATCTCAAACTATATGATTCTTGATTTGATCAAGAACTATTCGGATCAATTTGCGACAAGACAAATTGAACACACCGCCATTTTGTTTTACGTTCGGAATTGGCGACATTTTCTCCATGTAAAATATTTAAGTGAGTAAACTAAAATCGTATAAAATATTCCGTCGTCGTTAGCAACAATAACTATAGCAACAATAACTATAGCAACAATAACTATAGCAACAATACATGATATATAAACAATTGAATTTTTATACCTTTTTGTTTTTTCTTTATTCCTTTATTCTAGTTCATTCTTAAATTCGTTAACTAATAATTATGCATTTTAAAAAAGAGATGTTATGCATTAGGTGACAAAATTTTGGTTAGATTAAGGTTAATATGGTTTTATGCTGAAGGGATACAAAATGGTGTAGAATGAAAATATCCTCCCATCATGGTAAATTTAAACAATAGATATTTAAAATCAATTAATATTTCTTTCTTTTTACTTCGTTAGTGTATTTTCAAGTGATTTCTGATAAAATCATTTGAAAATTCAATATTTCAGATTTGAATTTAATTTTATCCTTAGTGTAATAGGGATTCAGCCATTCACTTACAAGGACTTTGCTAATCATTATATAAATCACGAGTCTAACACTCTCGAACAAACGCAAGGCTGCAGACTAACTAACAATCGAAAATACAACATTTGTATTTACCTTTTTGTACAATATGTCATTCTTTTTTTATTACATTTTAACCCCAAACAAGGCACATTGCCACTTTACTATCAGGGGCAGCAACTACTGGGGAACTATGTGGGGATTTGAGCAGCAAAATGTCGGTTCACGTTGCACTTGAACTTCTGCATGTCAGTACAGTTAGGGAAGCAGGAACCTGGAATGGAATTCCAGAGTCTAGCGGTTCTGGGGAAGAAACTACTGGAATAGAAAGATCTTTTACATCTAGGGATCTCTACTGTGTGGGGGTGAAATTTAGCAGCCTGTCGGGTTTGTCGAGAGTGTCTACGTCGTGGGGGCACAAGTGTCTGCAGTTCGTCAGAGCATTCACCATTAAAATACTTGTAGAACAAGCAGAGGGATGCAACGTTTCGTCGATGGGACAGAGGCTGAAGCTTAGATGCCAGCTCAGGGCCTATCAGATTGGCGACTCTTTTTTGAACCTTGTCTAGGAGCGAGAGACTAGTAGCAGATGCACCAGCCCAAATGTGACAACAATACTCCATACATGGGCGAATGGTGGCCTTATAGAGGTACAGGATACTTTCAGGTGTCAGTAATTTTCTAGCACGGTAGCGAGAGCCTACCTTTTTCGCAGCGGCCCTTGCAATGTTTTCAATATAATTGTTCCATCTCATGTTTAATGTGAACGTTAGGCCAAGCAGTTTGAAAGATGTACTCTCAGACAGGGAGTCACTGGCCATTGCTATTGGTGGCAGAGAAGGTTTCTTGTAATTATTGAAGAAAACCAGTTTAGTCTTGGCAGCATTGAATGTGACCATCCATTTATGTCCCCATTCCAGTACAGATTGGAGGTCATCCTCTAGTGTTTTTGCCATTTCTTTAGATATGTGTTCATTTGTTTTCCTGTCATGCCTGTTATTGAGTGTGGTGTCATCAGCATATATACCGATCTCAGAGGCAGTTTTGTCGGGGAGGTCATTAATAAATATCAGGAACAATAGAGGTCCAAGAATAGACCCCTGAGGCACTCCCGCATTTATATCACACTGTTTAGATATTCAACCGTCGAGGACAACCTAATGCCCCTTCTTCGCGTTTTTCGTTATGGCTATTTGCTAAAGTTACAGAAACTGGTGACGAGGTTTCGAGAACTCATAACGGAAACCGCTGTTTTTCGTTCGACTGCAAGAGCTATAATATTAATCGTTAAGAAAAAAGTGAAGTACTTTTCATACGTTCAATGCTATATTCATTTCTTTCCCCCCCTTTCTATAAAAGTGCAAAAGATACAATGGAAGACATCAATTTTGGAACTAATCTGTAAAAATGAAAGAAAACTACAGAGAAAAGCGATAAAAACGACATAAACAATTTCACTTATGCCTTGTATCAAGACAAGATTTTCACCTCGTGTTTTAGAAGATATGCGGACCTATATAACATTGATAGTACCAATTGGGGAGACTACAGAAAAGGTCCGTCTGTTGCGTCAAAAGCGGGACCCAAAGAACACAACAAATTCATGGATTACATTTTACTATGGAAAACCTGTGATCTAACTTTCTTGAAAACGTAAAACTCTTAAGAGAACCGTTAAGGCCGAAAACATCGTTATTTCACAAGAGGTGGAAATGCCTGAATTTAATCAAAGAAGTGTATTTCACATATACTACAAAACTAAACAAATATTACGACATTTGAAATTTGTTGAACTAAGTGCGTACAAGAATTAGTATCGACAAAAGATTGAAATTCAACGCAGAGTTTTAATTAAATAAAAAAACAAACCGAACCTGACTCTACAAAAAAAAATATTTCTTACAGACTACAGGTATCAGACGGGCTGTTTTGAGGACTTAACTATTTACTCAAAATGGACTATGCTAACCATTATATTAACCACGAGGTAAATACTTTATTAGGGATGGAAATATCGCGAACTAACGCGAGACTACAGACTGTCTAACAGCCGGGAATATCAACAGCTTTTCTTAGTATTTACTTTTTTCATAATATATTTTTCAACAGAAAAGAATACCGTATATATCAATTTTTCTCTAGACTCAGTATTATAACTTTGATCACAATATATTTGTGTTAGTTTTAGCTTGACAGATTTAAAAAAGAAATACATCTTAGGGAATTTTACGAAAAAAAATTATGGACCAAATCTGACGCAAAATATTAGAATGTTCAAAAAAAGAGTGTGCCAAAATTATATCTGCTACCACATGGACGCATGCAAATATAGAAGAATAAAATTCAATAAAAGAGCTGAACTTCTTGTTGAAAAATAATCTATCATTATAATAATGGTGCATTGGCAATGTCAGAGTAAATTCGAATATTTTCTTTTGAATAACGCATGTGTATCTTTAATTGATTTAAAAGTCTTTGTAATTATTACATATAATTCTGGAAAAGCTTGTGACAAAATTGTAAAGCTTCGAATTTTGATAAATTACGCAATGTCATTACTGGCCTGAAAATGACATATTATATATCATCATCAAAGAGAGTTAATCAACATAAAATCAGCAAACCACTAAACGTAGTCAGCACTATTAAAGCATCGGTTGATAAGATATATTCTATCTATGACTTGTCTAATAGATTTCTATCTATCTTCGTTGCCATTACATTTTTAAAAACACTGCTGGAGTGATTGAACGAAAACCGTAACTAAACATTGATGATTTACTTACAAATTATTATAATATATATATATATATATATATATATATATATATATATATATATGTGTGTGTGTGTGTGTGTGTGTGTGTGTGTGTGTATGTGTGTGTGTGTGTGTGTGTATTAAAATAATAGCATTCTATCCTGTCCAGTTCGAATCAAGTCGGTATTAATTCCCAAACGGAAAATTAATTACGAGGAATAATTTGCTCAACGGACTAATTCGTTAAAATAAAAATAATCATGATAATGTCTTTCATCAATTTTCGTTTGTGTTTTTTACAATATAATGTCAGGTAACATTTGGGCTTGACGGTCTTAAACATAGTCTTTCTTGAGTTATAGATAAAAACGAAACATTTTTACAGAGGAATATTTTACGTTACACCTACCAAGGGAAATAATAAAATTATTTTTATTGACCGGTATAACGTAAAATTCTTCTCTTTCAAATATAAGGGAAGAAAGACAATTTTTAAGATGGGATTTTTGTACAAAGCATATCTAAGAACACTGCCATACATATAAATTACGTAGGTGTGACATTTGCAAAAGATAGGTGCAACCGTTTCGGAACCTATGAGGAAGGAACTCTCTCACACACAGAAAGTGACTTTTATATGATAGTAGAATATATATATATATATGTATATATATGCATATATATATATATTCGTTACATCACCTATTTGAACAAGATAAAATGATAAAAAGTCAGAAAACTTACCTGCGATTTGTTCATCGTTTAATTGCTCGGCCTGAGGAAATAAAACAAATAATTTTGAATTAATATTTTTAATATTAAAAAATGATTTTGTAAATATTATTTCACTCTGAAAGCGTGAAGGCGCATCGTTTGTTTAATGGATACTATTGTGGATTCTGCAATGAGTTACGACCTGTTCACTTTTTATCACATCAAACATATTTGCGAACGAATAGGAAGGCTATTTACTCATCATATTCTGAGAAGTATATTTACAATGCTGACTATGTTTCAACTTAAAACCACACGCTAAAATTTATGCTTTGCAGAAATAAAATCCAAGAACAATCGAAGACTTAGCTAAAATGATGTGTGCGAATGTGAAAATGATGGATATATAATTGATTTCAAATTCCCCTAAAAATTCTAATCTACTGTGTTTATCTATGCACTTGAAATTGGTACTCCTGTTAAATATCAATAACTGCAAATATGAGGGAATACAAACTTATATATAATTATTTGTATTCAATGAATTGTTTTAAGTATGTAATGCAACAACAATACGTACTGGTGCGTGTAACATTTTGTTGTAGTTACTAATATAAGCTAAAATGATTGTTCACTCAAACAATGATCCACACGTGTATGTGATAAAATTAAAATATATTTATCATATTACTGTGCATAACACTCTTTACACAGATGGGGAGTTTAAGAAAATTAAATTTAATCTGCCAAATTTAATGTGTAATACGAAATTCGATGCGACTAGATTAGTGAACATTGTTATGAGGACCTATTAAAATATGTCTGCCTGAAAATTAAATTATATTTACGTAAATATGTAAATATAATTTAATTTTCTCTTTTCCCTTACTTACAGTGGCAGAGGTTTAGATAATTAAGTTAAAGGTGACTTGGATATGGATATCCACTTTTGCGACATATAGAGCAGTCATCCTTCACTTTTCCCGAAAAAGGATAAACACATGTGCATGTGGATAAGAATGTAAGAAATAGTTTTAAAATACATAAATACATACTGTTATCTACGGTGTTCGCATAATATGGCAATCATAAAGGGAAGATCATGATTAAAAGTAAAATTCCTTTTAAAATAAAGCAAAAAGTGTCGAAGAAGAGAAAATAAAATAAAGAGGGAGTCAACTGATTAGTTTCGCCCTCGCTTTCTCAAAATCTGAAAATATGTACATTTAAATAAAATTACGTTGCGCTCCGTTATGTGTGGGGAAACGGGGGCGATTAAAATAAAGCCACGTTATGATATTTTTGAAGATCCTAGAGACTAACTACGCTTAAACCTAGGAGACCTGCCCTCTGTTTACAGAAAGACTCAGAATTGAAAATAAGTTCGTGTTGAAGTTCGCTGCACATGACGAGTTTTTAAATGAGATGGTCAGCGATTGAAGACTCGTTTGTGTTGGCAAGTACTTATATTGCTCTGTATGCCCCATTTCTGATTTTGGAAGGTGCGTACTATTGGACTCTTCCATCCAATCACATTAGACCCACATAGTTGGCACTGCAACTACATTCAAAATTGTAAATTACATTATTATTATGATGGGAGGTAGGACATCTGTTCGAGAGGATGGCATTAACTTTCTTGTCGAGAACACAACACGCACATTTAAAGCAAAATAACATTTTTGCACTGTTGAGCTGATTTGCTTGACGAATTGCTCATCTACTGTTCCTAACCACGGTAAACCATGGTAAACCACGGTAAACTATGGTAAACCGCGGTAAACGTAGATATATTGGACATTTATTCACTGCTTGAATTTTAGTTTTCCTTTGCATAACTGACATATTCACATCCAGTACCCATTCTTGGATAGGGTATCATTAATTATTTTAAATTCCTCATCCAACTTTTATTTTGAACAAATTATAAGGGTACGATGTACATATTTTCGCTCTCCCCTTTTTCAAATATCTCGATACAGCTATTAGATAGTGAGGTCGGGAGCGATCAGCTGACCCCCCCCTTTATTTTTCTTTTCTCTTCTTCGCTCTTTTTCTTTATTTTAAAACGCATATTTAAATCATGAATTATAAAAGTCCTTCCTTCATGATTGCGATATAACCCCTAAAGAATCATGACACATGATATTATATATTGTGCATAAGTTTTCAGTATTTACTCCAACCGTGCTAAATACCGGCGTGGAGCTTAGTAGTAAATAAAATAAAATATATTTATGTCAGTTAAACTACACTAAGAGTTTTCGTTGTAGATTTCCTCCATGCGTATAGTGTCATACTACTTAGCTGAACACACGCTTTAGTACGAAGTATAATCACTATGAAACGATCAATCCTTTCAACAAAAATGTTGATATGCTGCAGAAGATCTGTCAAGGGTTTGAAACCTTGTTAAACAAGCAAATACAAGTGAAGTTGTGCATATTGAATCCAAAAATATTTAAAGTATTTATTAAATAATGTAAAATTAAAAAAGGTGAGTTCTGCATTGCCAGCATCGGCATTTTGAAGATTAGTTCTGTTTTTAGTGAAAATAAGTTGTGGCTTGATTTGTTCTGTGACTAACACACACATGTGTCCATCTAGATACACACACACACACACACACACACACACACACACACACACACACACACACACACACACACACACACATATATATGCCACAAACATAAATACACACATGTATAATATGCATGACTAAACATAGTCGCTATCAAGGGCATCAAGCCATCAACAAAACGACCTATACGGCAAATGAATAAACCATGAAACAAAATGAAGAAAAAACAATCACGTCCAAACGATGAAAAACTGATAAAATTGATGAAAAACGTAAGGAGATCCGATGAAAAAAAAAAAAAAAAAAAAAAAAAAAACGATGAAAAACAATGAAAATACTGACGAAGAAAATATTTTAAAAATGTAGCAATAAATAAACAAACAACAGGTAAATCGCTCAAAACAACAAGAATTTTAAAAATATATAAAAAAATCTATTAAATTGCTAATTGATTTTACTTCTGCCAATCTGTATTATTTAATTATTTAATGAAATAAGTAATTCTGACGTTTTGACATTAATGGTTAATCATATAGTCTTTATCAATAACATTTCCGAACGCTTTCTCGTGTTTCTTCATATGTATTTTCTAACTAAATAATAAGTATTCTTTGGTGTATGTACATATAAACGATTACTTATTGAAGGTAAAAGGTATTACCGAAAAATAACTTTCAAAAATAATTTAAAAAAATTACTTAGTTATATCAACCCCAATACGATTTGGCTTGTTTATGAACGTGTCAACCATTTTAATATTTTGCTAATAGTTGAATAATACTAAATTAATCTATTACATTTTAAATATGAAATGAAGAAAATATTACTAAAACCATAAAATCTAAGCAGATCTCAATGTAATCAAAAGGTGAAGATTACAGAAGCTATTTATCTCCAATAATTTTAAAAATAAGCATTTAAACAAAACATTACCATAACAAAATGATTTATAGTCTAATAATGATTTAGTTAAAATAATAATTTAATGACCACATAATGTCGTATAAATAGAATTTAACTCGCGGAAAAGTTCTTAAAAAATTGTAAAATGAAATACAAAGTTAGTATTAAATATTTTCGGGAGAAAAATATTTGATTAAGGTTTTTGCGAAATCAAAATCCAATCAATCCATTGGGCAAGTTTGGCAATTTTGAAAAATTGCTGCCATTGCGTACAATTGCATGAATAAGGCTAAGCTAGCCCCTTTTTTATAAAACTAGTTTTATATATATATTTTTTTACAAGCACATATAAAGAATAGAAACGACACCATTTAAAGACAACTGCCTGTTCTGCACAACTATTATATTATAAACCTATTCACACAATTGATTTTTCATCGTTTATAGAGACAACTGCACAGTGTGAATGCAATAACGATCAGTAAATGCATCTACCAATCTACATACATCAATCTCCGCAGAAAAAAGGAATTCAGGGTTTTTAGATGAAACAGTTGTATTCATATTAATCTTAATATCCGAGAACAATTACTAAAATCTTCGGAAAGCAGGGTCAAACGCGTATCCATGGATTCAATGTTGACTTATTAATCGGCCCTTTCTAAATATATTAATTACTATTTGAAATATGCCAAGCAGAACACTTGAAATGTTATTCCCATTTGAACATGACAAACCAACGGGAGTCTTAATTAAAATTTAAATGTGACAGACAGACAAAAAAGCATTTTGACCATAGCGTGATAGAAAATAAAATAATGCTACATCAAACTGAATAATATCAGTCCAACTATCAGATAAAGCCACTTATAACACGTCCCATATTTTCCTGCATAGGAACAAGTGAGGCGATTGGTCCGCCATGCAGGACTTCGTCCACAATTTCAGTCTATCAATATCGAGCTACGTTGAGCTTTCTCTTGGTCTGCTAAGCCAGCAGATTATCTAATGAAAGATCCTTATATTCCGAATATAGGACCATCTGAGATTTGGGAGGAAAGGCTCCAAAACGGTGCATCTTCTCTATTGATGACACGGCATTACGGCATTATCTGGAAACCGAAATGTAAGATTTCGCAAGTTAAAACAGCTGATACACCTGATTATGTATCAGCTTACAAGGTTAGATGTTTGTTTAAACACATTTGCTATTTTTTAAAATAAAAAGCGACACCCCGACAGACAAAGCTCGTTTTAAAACTGCGAGCACATATCTAGAGAATTTTTACTGACTTCCTGCTGAATGGAAATAATTATTCGGTTGTATCTAAAGTTGGACACATTTTTATCTTTGTCATTCATCGTCGTCTTTGCAGTAAATCTGACAACGACACTCGTTCTTTTTTAAAAATTTTCTTTGTTAAAACGAATAGGCTTTCAATTTCTGGTCGTGTGCGGATTGAATGGATAGGTTATGTCAAATGTACACACAGGCTTCGTCCAATTTGTGCTCATGATTTGACAGCATTTCTGTCGGCATTAATCTCGTTGTCAGGGGAGTACGTCGTTGTCGGTACGGAGGTTTCGTCTTTGGATGTTCTCCTCTTTTCCAACGTGATAAGAATGAATGACCTTTTTACCTCCGACTACAGAAACTTCTATATCTCAGTATAATCATTTTATGTAATTTACTAAATCGTATTCTCTTTTTAGTGCGTATGTGCGTCCATATCAGCGAATGCTCGCAGTATAAAACGGGCACTTACACACGTACACTGATATTAAACCATTATATTTGAGCAATAGAATTGAACGGACGAATGAATCGAAGCAGTTCTCTGGTTCTGTTTTTTCTTTTTGACTGTACGTACGTCACCGAGTGTAATGTATATACGTGTATCCGTGTCTCCATAGACTTGCATAGTGTTATTTTTCTTTCTAGCGACGTCATTCAAATTTATTTGATGCCATCTATATCCGTGAGGAATTTCATTAATCCGGGCGATAAAATGTCTTTATTTACAAGGACGAGGTGTTAGTGGGTTCATTGGACGGATACTTTCAGCAAATGCACACAAGTGCATTTGCTGCACACAAGTGCGTGATAAATATGATGGAAGTTAGAGAGCGAATAGAAAGGAAAGGAAGTAAAGTACAGAAGAAAGACAAATATAGCGATATATATATATATATATATATATATATATATATATATATATATATATATATATATATATTAATGACTTAACACCGTTAACAAAGTTCGTCCAACACGAACTAAGCAAGATATTTTAGAACGTTACTGCTTTTCCCGAATGCGATATCATTTATAGTGGTTTTAAGGCTTCTAATATATGACGCTTCAAAAATTTTTATTTTCTTTAATATTATTTTCATGTTGTATAATTTTTATCTTGTCAACGAGGACCTTTCTACGATTGGAGGGGGACAGTTATGTTCTTTTATCAAATGTTTATATATAGCTCTAGTATTATTTAGATGCATGGTTATTCGCCGGGACAACGTTATCGTTGTATGGCCAATGTATGTATTATTTTACGAGTTACATTCTCCCATAGAGCAGTTATTTGAATTTATACACTACATGGTTTTGCTAACGATTTCCACGAACTTGCTGATTTTAATACTCGAATTTTTAATCGACCTATATTTTTAATCGACTTTTCATCGACTCTATATATTTTAACTTATCACCGTTTATTGTATATTTTAGTTTTTAATTCTCCTTTTCGCTTCTGCGGACTTCAACACCTGATGATTTGTGGACAAATCGAAAGCGCTTGTGACAGCAATAACTATGGAATACAAAAAAATTATACGGAAAATCGAAAAAAGTTAAAAAAAAAAGAATAATAAAGCAAAGTGCCTCCGTTGCATTTAATAATAATAATAATAATAATAATTATATATATATATATATATATATATATATATATATATATATAAAGATAGATAGATAGATAGATAGATATAGAGGGAAACAAAGAGAGAGAGTGAATGAGTGAGAGAGAGAAATAGAGAGAGAGAGAGAGAGAGAGAGAGAGAGAGAGAGAGGGAGAAGTCGATTTTCCACTATATTTCTCTCTTTAAAAATAACATATGATATGGGCAGAATTATGGAAAAAGATAGGAAGAGAGTCCAAAAGAGAGGCAAAGTTCGAAAACAGTGATATCAATAGTAAATGGAGATAAATGGAGAGTAGGATAAATGAGAATTTGTTTGAAACAATAAAGTGAACAGAGAATGGAAAAAGAGAGACTATAATAGAAATAATGAAAGGGAGAGAGAATATGCAAAGCTTGGGATATAAAATTAAAAAAAAGAACAGTTTATCACGGTGACAATACGTGATATATTATAATATAGATTAGTAGAGATGGGAGATTAAATCCATAAGGAATGGAGAAGTAGTAGAAATAATGGTAAAAGTGTTAAAACGAAGAAAAATTAGGAAGAAACTAAACCCGGAGGGAGGAATCGAGAGAAGGATGGAAAGGGCTAATGAAAACGAAATAAAATAATGAAAGTCTAAAGGAAGAACATTTTAAATAATAGAAAAAAGATAAAGTGTAGAAAAGAAAGAGAAAGAAAAGCTCGAACATAAAGCCTAAGAATGAAGAAGATGAGTAGAAAAGGGAAATCCATTTCTTGTGCAATTGTGTTGAACAAATGCTTGTTTGTCTTCTTCATGACTGGCGAAGAGGTCAAGAGGTCAATACAGGAAAATACTTTTTCTTCGGTAGAAAGGTCAAGCCAAATCAATATGATGCAGGCAGAGGATAAACCAAATAGCAACGAAAACAAACAATAACAGATTTATTTTAAGATGTATTCATGTAATTTGTGCGGTTAGCGATGGACATGCAATTTCAAATTGAAACTCCACTGACAAACAAAATATTGAACATGTCAAACCAAAAACAAAATACTACATATAACATAATTATGATAGACGTCCAAGTAATAAAAAGAGAGGCAGTTCGTGATAATGTTTTCCCCAGGCAAGAAGTCCTTGCAAAAAACGCTGCCTAGAGAAATTTTTTCTGAAGCGAGGAACATTGACGGAGAAAGGGAAGCAAAAGGGGTTCTTGCTACAAATGTCCTATTAGTAGAGACCAATGATTAGAGTTCAGTCGAGCACCTTCAATGTAAATAACAATGAAGTATAGGGAGTCAAATTCTGGTAAAAAAACTACCCCATAATTATCAGTTCATAACAATGAACATTTTGGTACTCCGACAGTGTTCATCATCATTCAATTTGCAATAGTTTTTATCTCTTAAATTGATGTTCAACTTCCTCTTGACTTTAAATGGTGACACAATAGTAAAAAACAACAACAACTAAAAAACATGAACTGATTGACATAGTGTTTAGTACGGATGCTTGAACGCATCGAAAATGATACATCCACTCAATTTTCGCAAAACATATACGAATGAAAACTCAAGTATTTCCACACACAACGCCTAGAAAAGAGAAAACACATCTTATCAATGCATTGGTTATAATGAGATATACTGGTAGAAACTGAATGATAGTGTATTTAAAGCGCACATAGTAACATTATTTAAATATCTGACATGTGATAACTTTATGCAACCCCCTAAAAAATCGTCTCTTTCTGGAATTAGTTTTCTCTTCACTGACAAGATGTCAAGTGGCTGGGGTGATTCCCAATTTTTACTGAAACCCAAACACGCCACAAATATGAGTGTGTCATTGCCTTCTCATTCAGGGGCGCATCGTGACTAGTTGAATGTCTTTATGTTTATCAATTTTAGACACTGGAACACTTTTAGATGCTGAATTGATTTAACATAGTTGAAAAGACTGTAATCGTTTGATGGGTTTCCTTGAGAATATAGCGTCCGTCACAAGTTCCAATATTTTACATACTAGACAATCGTTTTTATGAAGCGTTCTAGTCATGTGCTAGTTGATATCGATATTTATCATAAATTTAGATACTTGACTGAGAAATATTTATTAGACGTTCTAGGCATGTAATCTTAAGAACACTTGAGAAACCTTATATAGATGGGAACTTCAGCCTCGTATATTTTTACACACACACACACACACACACACACACACACACACACACACACACACACACACATATATATATATATATATATATATATATATATATATATATATATATTTGCATTTCAGACCGGCATCATTGCCCGGGTGTTTGGATGTGTAAGTTGAGCAAAAAAAAAAAAAAAAAGTGGTAGTAGGAAGGCAGGCTCGAACTCATACCGCGAAGGAGGAAAAGAACGAGGGAAACCCTGACGTCTTTGCTGTTATGACTACCGCCAAACGGGAAGTGACGTAGTTTAATTAAGGCTAAACAATCGAAAGGAGATGATGACTATAAAAAGTATCGGCGGAAAAAGCGACCCCCTCGTAAAAAAGTGCCTAGTTGAAGGTGAAGATATTAATGTTTTAGCCAATTTTTCGATATTTATCGTCTAAAAGGTCGAACTTCAAAGTGATACTTATCTTGGTAAAATCCGTCGCCTCTGTCGAAAGTTTTAGGCAGACATGCAAACACACATATATACATACATACGTTTATATATTGGTAACGTAAAGTTTTCGAACAAAACCGATTAAAAGCTTGCCCTATCTCTGAATACCCTGTATGTAAAATTTCAAATGTTTAGATCAGAAATTGTCTGAGTAATTTGGTAGAGACCGCAGAGGTCAATTTTTTTTTTAAACTTTGACCCTATTATGACCCCTTAACATTTATTGTTTGGAGCTAAAATCAAGTTATTAAGTTAGATCCATGTCCAAGGAACCTATATCTAAAATTTAAAGTGTTTAGACACAAAATTGGCGGAGGTGTTTGGTAGAGTTCTCAAAGGTCAAATCGTTGAACTTTGACCCATTAACAGCCAAATTTCTGGCCGAAAACCGATCACAAAGATATTCCCAAATCTCAGTACCCTGTATATAAAATTTCAAGTCTGTAGACTGAACATTGACAGAGTTTTTCCGTAGGGAAATATACACAGCCAGACACACAGACACACAGACACGTTCACTTTTATAGATGTACTAGCATTTCAGCCCGGCGTTGCCCGGGTGTTTGGAAGTATATGTTGAGCAAAAAAAAAAAGTGGTAGTAGGAAGGCAGGCTCGAATCCGCACCACGAAGGAGGAAAAGAACGAGAAAAACCTGACGTCTTTGCTGTTACGAACACCGTAACACCAAAAGTGACTTATGTTTACATTAAGCTAGACAATTAAAAGGAGAGGATGACTTTCAAAAATATCGGCGAAAAAAGCGAACCTCATTTGTAAAAAGTGCCCAGTTGAAGGTGAAGATATTAATGTTTTTAGTCAATTCTTCGATACTTGTCGTTTGATAGGTCGAATTCAAAACGATACTGACCTTATGAAAATCCGTCGCCTCTGTCGAAAGTTTTAGGTAGACATGCAAACATACATACATATATACATTTATATATTGGTAACTAAAAATTTTCGACCCAAACCGATTAAAAAGCTGTCCCTCTCTCTGAATACACTGTATGTAAAATTTCAAATGTTTAGATCAGAAATTATCTGAGTAATTTGGTAGAGGCCGCAGAGGTCAATTTTTTAAAAACTTTGACTCCTGACCCATTTATTGTTTGGAGCTAAAATCAAGTTATTAAGTTAGATCCATGTCCAAGGAACCTATATCTAAAATTTAAAGTGTTTAAACACAAAATTGGCGGAGGAGTTTGGTAGATTTCTCTAAGGACAAATCGTTGAACTTTGACCCATTAACAGCCAAATGTCTGGCCGAAAACCGATCACAAAGATATTCCCAAATCTCAGTACCCTGTATATCAAATTTCGAGTATGTAGACTTTAAATTGAGAGAGTTATTGCGTAGGGAAATATACACACACACGCTGATACAATCATAAAAGAAGATGTATTTTATACCGAAAGAAAAGAAAATATATTTTGCCCCGAAGATTTTACAGTTTCACATCACTTAATTCTTTTGTGCGTGACTTATTACCCACCCTATATATATATATATATATATATATATATATATATATATATATATATATATATATATATATACTTTTACTTAAAAAACGTATTTGATCGGCTTTATTAACACTTTTATATATATAATATATATATATATATATATATATATATATATATATATATATATATATATATATAGGAAAGTGTTTATAAAGCCGAACAAATGGGGGTTTTAAGGTAAAAAACATATTTATCTAATTAGAAATATTCGATTTTCAAAGAAACCTTTTTATGTTGGGATATTTAAAACGTAATTTTTCTTTTTCCTCGACATTGTTCCGTTTTGTGTTTTTCACAGCCGCGATTCTCTGACGAAATTAAATTCCTGTCATATAGACAGCCCGAGAGGGGTGTTGCGGGCTCGCGTTTGTAAGTTAAGTGATATTTCTTTAGGACAAAGCAACCATTTCATTGGTCAATTTTAAGCCATGGCAAAATACCTAACATAAACAATACTTTAAGCATTCGCTTAATTCAACATAAAGTTTTGTTTAAGATTAATAAGGTGGAAATGTAATTCATAAGAAATATAAAAAAAACATAAAATGATAGGATTGAAACCTGATATGTCAGATAAAACACAAAATAGTTTATAGTCACAACTTCGTATGCTAAAAACTGAGAACACCAAATAATTTATAATATCTATCTATCTATTCTTTCTATCTATTCTATCTATCTATATCTATCTTCTATATATCTATAAAAACAGAGATGTGTGTGCCACAGACGATTTCTGATTGGTTAATCCAATAATCACATCTCCTAAAAAACTATGGTTCGTAGGCTCTTAACTTTACCATAAAATATTATGGCTTTATTTATTGTCCATCTTGGAAGGGTTTAGTTTTTTCCTAACTTGCGATTTACAAATTACAAAAATACGAAACTAACTTACAATCTAACAATCGAACCTCCGACATCACGGCCGCCATTATGAAACTAAACTAAAAAAAAAAAAAAAACGCGCGGTCACTCGTGGTCTTTACATTTCGGGTTTGGGTACTTGTGCAGTTTTCCATTGACATTAAAAAATGGAAATATTTAAAAAAAAAATATATTGTACGTACTCGTCATGGGATAAAGTTTTCCTACAGAAAAAATCACGTAATTTCATCAAGTAGTTATTTTTTTATAGCGAAAAAAGAAAAAAATCAACGCTACAAGCGAAATTAAACAGAAAGTTCAAGTAGGGGGATTTCCCTTTTTTTATAGCGAGGCCAAATTTCGCGAATTTGGCCTTTTTTTAAAGCAGTTTGGCCTTCAAAATTTCTGTTTGGCCATTTTCTTCACCGATGAAATAAAAAAAGCAAATAAAAACAACGCAATAAAACTTTTAAAAATACGGCACACTTTTGTTGTTCTTGTTTGTTTTTTTTGGTAATTTTCCTTATTTTTTTATTTTTTCAAGATAATACTATTAAATGGACACTATTATGCCAAATTAGCCCCCCCAAAAAAATGCACAAAAATTCGAGATTTAAGGTTTTGACGAGATAATTTAGCGAATTGTCCGGACTATTGCGAAATAACCATCCATTAGTTTTTCCTGAAATTTTGCCACAAATTGTATTTCATTACATAGATGTGCATAGTAACAACATTTTTTTGCCGAAAATTCCCGTTGCGTCTCCAGATTTCATCGGTGAAGAAAAAGGCCAAACAGAAATTTTGAAGGCCAAACTGCTTTAAAAAAAGGCCAAATTCGCGAAATTTGGCCTCGCTATAAAAAAAAGGGAACTCCCCCTACTTGAACTTTCTGTTTGGTTAAGAATCAAGATGGCTGAATTATTAATTACTCGCTTATAAGACTATCATTACACACAAAAAAATATAGATTTATTTTTGGGTAAAGTTCCCCCGGGTTTTCCTTTCACTTGAGTAAATAATGGTCTTTTGTTATATATATGGCGTACTATTATCCTTATATATATGGTGTTTATGTTTATAACAACATCTTAATACGGCGCTGCTGATCCATAGTCGTTTCGACTGACAGATGCCACACACATGTTTATATATATATATATATACATATATATATATATATATATATATATATATATATATATATAAGTGTCTGTGTGTGTCTGTGTGTCTGTGTGCATTTCCCTACACTAAAACTCTGTCAATTTTAAGCCTAGAGATTCGAAATTTGATATACAGGGTACTGAGATTTGGGAAAATCGATGTGATAGGTTTTCGACAGAAATTTGGCGATTAAGTGGTCAATATTCAACGATTTGACCTTTGAGAACTCTACCAAACTCCTCCTACAATTTTGGATCTAAACAGTAAACACGTGATATTTTAGATATAGATTCCTTGGACATGGATCTTACTTATTAACTTTACTTGATCCCTAAACAATAAATCTTAAGATGTCATAATAGGGGTCAAAGTTTAAAAAAATTTACCGTTTTTTTTTTCTCAGCATTAACCTCAAAACACCTGGGCAACGCCGGGCACCGATTGCTAGTATAATATAAAATTATCTATAGATTTGTTTATTTTTAACGTGTAAAAATTGTAAGGACTTTCATGTCGGAATTTTATTTCAATGTGTGTTTGTCAAGTATGAGTTTGTGATTTATTTTTTATTGTTGTGCATCGAGCTTCCTAATCGGACGCAATGTAAGTAGATATTTACAAATATTTTGTGCTTCATTTTAGCATTTTACGCACTTAAATTGCCATTTTGATGTATCTGCGACTAAATTAAAAAAAAACATCGAAAACGATCGGCAACGAATGATAGAAAAATATTCAATAAAGTGAAGAAATATCGCATTCAAACGTAAGATGTTTAGTTTTAAAGAAAATGGTAAAATATTTTATTACGATTTGAAATGAGAAATTAATGAAAAAATCACCGTAATGCGGATAACAAATGAGCATATATATTTATAAAAACTATTCATGAAAGTAATGAAGAAAACTAGAAGACTTGTAATTACAGAAATCATTAAAACATATATTTTATTTAAATATATACATGAATATACAAGGGATTGAAATGTATTAAATCTTAATTATAAAAATATTCACGGATACAAATATCAATGATAACACAAAAACTTTAAAATAATACAATATAAAAAAAATTAAACGTATAAATAATTTAAAAACGTTAGAATTTTAACGATGTAACATTTAAAGAGAGAAAATTATAAGAAATAAGCAATCATTTACATTGTATGGCAAATTAAAGCAAAAAACAGCTTTGAAATATATAAATTATGAAAACAGGTAAATATAAAAATAATAATGTAAACAATTAAAACAAGCATATCGTAACGATTTATAAAACACAACAATTATTAAAATGTATGATTGCAACGAAAACTTCATTAAAATTTAATTATATATAATGAAATAAAAATAGGATTTAAAAAAAAATAATTAACGGAAAACATCGTCAAAATTTATAGATGTTTAAAACGAAGACATCGTTAAAATTCATAAATAGCTAATATAAATAATCGATAAAATTACCT
This sequence comes from Euprymna scolopes, assembly GCF_053919585.1. Classification (NCBI taxonomy): domain Eukaryota; kingdom Metazoa; phylum Mollusca; class Cephalopoda; order Sepiida; family Sepiolidae; genus Euprymna; species Euprymna scolopes. The sequence goes on from NC_136513.1 coordinate 192,194, forward strand.
AGCAATAAATAATCAATAAAACTATCAAGAATTTTCTTTTTTTTTTACATGGAGGTTACCACTTATCAAGGGCCGGAAGCCTCTCAGGGATAAGAGTTATAGCGTGTACAGTAATCAATGAGATAGTATCGTAGTAATGGTTAGTATTGAAGTTTTGATAAAATATCTTACTTAAAGGGGCGGTTCATCAGGAATTTGTTTATGTTGGACTTGAAGACATCCAAGTTGTAGTCAGGTGGGAAACAGGCAAATGAAACAGAGTTCCACAGGGGTGCAGTTCTAAGAAAGAAGCTTTGCTCATGGAATCTACGTTTTGATTTAGGCACAGATAAAGTGTGGGGAAATTATTGACAGTGGTTTTAGCTAGACGGGTGTTTATCGTGAAAAATTGGCGAGGGGGACCAGAGATTGGAGCTCATACCACCACTTGCTATGGAAATAACAATAAAAAAAGATAAGGTCGCAACATCTCGTCTGTGAGAGAGAGGTTGCAGGAAAGAGAAAAGGGCATCCCCCACTAAGCCACGAAGTCTATTTTGTACTCTGTCAAGACAGGATAGCCTGTTTTTAGCAGCTCCTGCCCAGATGTGGCAGCAGTACTCCATCCTTGGAGTACTTGGCTTTTATATAGATAGAGAATTGCATCAGTAGTGAGATATCTTCTGGAGCGGTAGAAGGACCCCACCATTTTCCCAGCGATTTGGCAACAGACTTGATTTACGTGTTCTACTTCAGATCAGAAGTAAAGGTGAATCACAGAAGCTTGCCAAAATATGGAGCCTCCTCAAGACAAACCGCCTCAAAGATAACGTTGAAATTCATAATTAATTAAAACAAACCCATTGGTAAAACATATAATAAAAAAATACATACGATTAAAATGAAGACATTGTTAAAAGATAAAATTATTAAAATTTACATACTAAACTCTATGACGAATTTCGTCCCAAGACCTGAATAACATCCATGTTTCTGTTTGTGATATTGTAATAGTCATCAAGGACCTTGATGGCATCAAAGAAACTTGTTATGACAATAGATTGTTATGACAATAGACTAGTCTAAAACCCAGAAGCTGCAAGTGGAAGTAACACCCATTCTTGTCTAAAATAGAAATGCTTTCCAACCCCCCGAAAACGTCATTAGTTTTCTCAATATTTAAAATTAGTGGATATCGGTCTTCTGCATCTTAATAAAGACCAATTAACCTTTTGTGCCAGAAGTTGCTTGAATCCGTGTTAAATAGAGAAATTCTCAATCAACTCAGCAAAAAACAACCCACCTTATGACAAGCAATTTCTTTTCTGTCTTGCGAAATCTACAGTGATGTCAGTGAATCTATCGACAGTGATTTATTCTCAAGAGCAATAGCTCTTGACATATCAAAGGCATTTGATAGGATTTGGCATGAAAATCTACCTCACAAGCTTTCCAGTTATGATATATTTGGAAATGTCTTCTCAACCATCGAATCTTTTTTTTTTCGATGGGTTTTTCCAAGTAATCTTCGATAAGCAGAAGTTCCCAGCTCAAACTATCAAGGCTAGCGTGTCTCAGGTATCCATCTAAGACCCACCCCTCTTCCTTATCCTCATCAATGATCTTCCAAATCAAATTATAATTCCCCTCATTGACATATATGCAGATGACAGTACAATCTATAGCAACACTTCAAAGGCCAATAACAACCAAGATCTTTCTGAACCTCTCTCCCCAGATCTGGAGGATGTAGTTTAATGAATTAAAAAGACATTCGCTTCTAATCTGAAAAGAAGATTACAAAAAAAGACATTCACTTCTAATTTGAAAAGGAAGATTTACAGTTAATCTGCTGCCAAGGTTGCTGGAAAAAGGGTCGCCCCAGAAAGTATCTCACTCCCTACACAATTCCCTATCTGAACCAGATACGTTTATTTTGTTGCCATATCTGGTCGTGGGCTTCTCGGAGCACCTATCATGCATGACAAAGTTCAAAACCGGCCTGGAACCCTAGCAGATAATGCTCTTTTCTCTTCCCTGCCACCTCTTTCCAAAAAGACCCTTGCTCTATCGTTATTATCATGACCAGTGCTCGTTTGAGCTTCAATTTATGAACATAAGCAGTCTTTTCGTCCTAGAATTGTATACCTGTTGAATTCTATTCCATTGATCCGATGTGAGGTGACTTCAATATGGTCGTATTCAAGTCCAATGTAAAAAAAAATTCTAAAAATCCATTTCCACCTATTTCAACCACTAACTATTACTACGCCGTTGTCCAGGTGATCCACGCCCACTTATTAACTCTTATCCTCGAGTAGCCTGCGGGATTCAATAAGTGGAGTCTCCTTTGTAAAAATAAAAACAATTCGAACGAAACTATTGTTAAAACATAAATAATAAAAAATTACATACAATTAAAACGTAAAATTTAATAAATAATTAAAATGAAAACATCGTTAAAATGTATCTGACTTTAATTATCGATACACTTTCAAGATTTCTCCGAATTATTTAGAAAATTCCAAGCTATCTTGGTTTTAATTACTGAAAACATAAAATTGAACACGTATTTTTACAAGTTGGTATTATTAAACTAAAGAAATGATGATGTACAAAGTGAAAAAAAATAATCATATAAAACGGCTTATAAAATATATTTTAAAGAAAATTTGACAAATGAAATATAAAAATGACTAACAAAACGTAAACGAAAAACGTCCAAAAAGCAATAAAAATCTTGGGACTCATAACTTTGCAAAACAACGTTCAAGACAACACTGATAATGCATGAACAGGTGTAAAACATGGTTTGCAAAATAAAAGAAATGAGAATAAGAAGCATAAGAAGAAACATAGTTTAAGAATGAAAAGTTCAGAGTTTTATGAGTTCGATGAACAATGTCGGATTTTGGCTGCAAATATAAACTGCCTGAATCTTTTTCTGATATTATTTAAACAAAAATATTTATTAATTTGTTATAAACACTTTAATTTCATTTATTTGAATATCGAAGTAAGTTTTTACACTTTCAAAGTGTAAAAATACCTTTTAAAAGTGTAACTGCTCTCGCATATATTCCAATTCACAATTTACTTGTTACAGATTATTCCAATTATGCTGAACGGGGTCCCTATTTTAGAAAACTTAATATTTGGATAGGGTTGGAATTCTGGCTCAGTGTGTTAAATGAAGTATATTGGCTTTGTATGTTTGGAGGTATAATAGAATCATTTAATGTCGATTAAAAGTAAAAATGGAAGAATATTTTTTTGTAATCATTGCATTTTTCGAATGATCTGATTTTATTAGCATTTTCTGGAAAGAATCGTTTCTAAGATGAAGCTAGAATATGTACATCTTTTCGATGACATTTCTTCCTTAAGAAATTAGACAAAAACTAGTTTGAATTTACCTGGCCAAAAGAATTTTCAGATCGTGAAATAGTACAAAGTTTCATAAGACATTAATCAATTACTGTTGAAACTATGCTTCATGGCTGAATGAATGTACGGCACACCAAGCCTGCATATAATTTAATTAAAAACGTTCTGAAACAAATGTCTATGATCATCTGCGAAGTCATGTTGTTCATTTGATAAGCAAACAAGTTCATCGATGAATGCAACTGTAACTAATGTCATCCATGGAGAGCAAAATTTGAAATGAAGGTTTTCTCTTCTAGATTCCTCTTTATGCCTGTTCATATCAACAAGAGAAAGAGGTGGCGATAGTTTACGCGTCGAATAAGACTCCGATGCTAAGAAAAGTAAAATTTGAATTATATTTCGTAAAAGTAAAAGATAATCACTAATAGTTAATTTTTGTAGTGTTCCAGGGTTATGCTTAGTTTTATCGCTTAGTCAATTTTCGATTTTTGGTAATATTTCCGTAGATATTCTTAACATTTTTTTTTCTTTCGGAAGAATTGTTAATACATGCATATATATATATATATATATATATATATATATATATATATATATATATATATATATATATATATATAATTGTTTAAAAGTGCATCGTTTAACATGCACTGACAGTTCTTTATAAATGAACACCGGTGAGTCCTCGAGCTAATAGTTGTTTTATATATTACTAAATATTTGCTACTGAAACTCCGATGATCTAGCTGTCTTGGATATTACAGTACACGCTTTTAATCTGTTATTATATACAGACATTTCAAATGGTAGAAAGGAGAGTCGCTGACATAAATAAAAAAAAATGAATGATAAGAGGGGGAGATGGATGTACTAATATTAATAAGTAGAAAATAGAGAAGGGAAATATAGAACGAAATAGAGAAGAGAGAGAGAGAGAGAGAGAGAGAGAGAGCTATGAAGAGGAAGAGTGGTAGAGAGAGAGATGAGCAGAAAGAGTTAACGATGACACTCCAAAATTGTTGAATAAATATTTGAACATTCCAAATTGTTTTTATAGATATTAGTAATTTCCAAATATTTATGAAACTCGATTATGATATTATAATATACTCTCTCTCTCTCCACTGCCTTTTGTTTCTTTTCCTTATCACTTTCTCGTTTCTTCTTCTATTCTTTTTAATTAATTACATTATATATTTCAATCCCTTCTCTTATCAGTTGACCGCAACTTACCTTTACTCACCTTTCCTTCTACTACCTATCACATTAAACATTTATGTACAGATAAATGTGTGCACAGTGATAAGAAATATAGCAAGATAATTAGAGTATTATTAGTATATGCATAGAGCAACTCAATTTGTGGGAAATCTTATTTATTACTCTTAAAAGTTTCCTCTATTTTCCGGCAAAACTCGTAAACGTCTCTGATCTTTCCTGGAAGTTGTATTCACACATTTATGAGTAGCAACAAGAGTGGAAAAAGGAAATATCCGTTTATAAAGTTAATAAATAGATCCAAAGGTAAATAGTGCGTGTGTGTGTGAGAAAAAGAAGAAAAGAAGGAAAGAGGAAGAGAAAAAGAAGGAGAGATAGTTTTTATCTTTCTCGTTCTTTCTCGTAAAGAATACTTGCCCATTTGTCTTGTTTGCTTGCCTGTGCGTCTGTCTCGGTTTTATGGTCTATATCCTGGCGAAAGCGGGAAAGAAAAGAGAGATAGACGAATATATAGTGAGAGGAATAGCTAGATGGAAACCTTAAAAAAGAGAGAGGAGGATGATAATAACTGATAGAGAAAGTGAGAGTTATAAGTAGAAAGAGAGAAAGAAAAAGAAAGAAAGAAAAAAAAACGACAATGAAAAGGAAAATAAATGTACCGTCTACCTTCAGCTGGCAACTTCCATTTTTAAAAATTTGTACCTTTTTTCATCGAATTTCCCCGGCTAAAGCCCATATATCAAGGTCTGCATGGGTTCGAATACCATATATATTTTAGTTTAATGTCTCTAGACAAAAACTGACAAAAGAGTTTGGCAGGCAAGCTTTTTAAACAATTTATATATATCCGCATACATAAATATATATAGAAAAAGGTTTCTGTTTACTATAAACTTTTTACGCAAATATTACTTAAGTATAAACCATGTAGAATATATGTATGAATATAATTACACATAAAAGTTAACTAAAGGTGATCATTCCATAAGAAAACCGAAAACACTAATATATATATATATATATTATATATATATATATATATATATATATATATATATATATTATAAAATGCGTGATATATATATATATATATACATATATATATGTGTATATATATATACATATATATGTATATATATGTACATATATATATTATATATGCAGGGAAAAAGAAATGATAGGAAGGGAGAGTTATATATAGAATAAGATACGAAAGCGATACAAACAGTGTAAGAAAAGAGATAAATCAAAAAGGATTGACAAAATTCTGACAGATTCTTTCTTCGAACCACTTAAGAGAGCGGCAAATAAATTGAGAAATTTATGTGAAGAAAACAAAAAAATATGATAAAAATAAAGCATAAAGGAGATAATAAAAACGTCCATATTAAATTATTTCACGAAATTATTATGCAAAATTAAGTTCATATGTGAAACCTTCTGAAAATAATATTTAAATTCAGGAAATCATTCTTTGAAATTATATGAACTTATGGAAATTATGTGAAATTACAATATTGCATTATTAGAACTACAAAATACAAACCCAACTAAAAATAAAAGAAATAAACGAACGAACACAAAATGTACTAACATTTTACCGAATAAAAAAGAATGCATTAAAAATGAAAGGTAAATTACAAAATAAAACAAATGACATATAACATAAAAGAATAAAATAAGTAAAAGGGATAAATAGTGTATATAAAAAAATAATAAGAGTAAAACTGATTAACTAATAAATAAAATACCAAAGAACTACACACTGGAACAAATAACAGAATAAATAAAAGAATAACGAAATAAAGTAACACATTATGTAATATTTAATTAAAAATTTAGTAACACATTATGTAATATTTAATTAAAAGTAAAGTAACACATTATGTAATATTTAATCAAAAAGTAAGTAACATATTATGTAATACTTAATTAAAAATTAGGTAACACATTATGTAATATTTAAATAAAAATTAGGTAACGCATTATGTAATATTTAAATAAAAATTAGGTAACGCATTATGTAATACTTAATCAAAAATAAAGTAACACATTATGTAATATTGAATCAAAAATTAGGTAACACATTATGTAATACCTAACTAAAAAATTAGGTAACACATTATGTAATATTTAAATAAAAATTAGGTAACACATTATGTAATATTTAAATAAAAATTAGGTAACGCATTATGTAATATTTAATTAAAAATAAAGTAACACATTATGTAATATTTAATTAAAAGTAAAGTAACACATTATGTAATATTTAATTAAAAATAAAGTAACACATTATGTAATATTTAATTAAAAAGTAAAGTAACACATTATGTAATATTTAATTAAAAATAAAGTAACACATTATGTAATATTTAATTTAAAATAAAGTAACACATTATGTAGTATTTAATTAAAAATAAAGTAACACATTATGTAATATTTAATTAAAAGTAAAGTAACACATTATGCAATATTTAATTTAAAGTAAAGTAATTAAATTTTAAAATAACACATTATGTAATATTTAAAGAATAATAATAACGAAATTAAGAAGGAAATATAGATAACAGAATATACAAAAGAATGAATTAAAGAACTGAAGGTAATCAATAAAACATAAAAATACATTTTCTTGAAACGAAAATATAAATTGAAGGATAAGAGAAAAACAACAATTGATCAATCCAGAAGAAACAATACTTTAATTCACTCAGCTTATCAGGAAATCCATTACTTAACACGTTGTTACTGGCCAAAACTAATACAGGATGGAAGGAAAAAATTGTCGCACTAGAAAAGACGACATAATTTCTTTCCATTTGATGAAAACTGTTTTTCTTTCCTTTTTTCTTTTGGAGACCATGTACCAGTTGGCCAGTCGTGTACAAGAGCGATAAGTAGCCTTCTATCATGTCTAAAAGTGACACAATGTTCAACGAGCGAGATCGGAAATTTTATACATTATGCTCTCTATCGATCATAGTTATGACAACAGGCCCATCTCTAACGCCCTCAAAATGCAAATCTGTACAGTTCGACGCTTGAGGGCACAGCTAAACGAATTTCGGGCCATGGTTATTGTCTTTGGTGTGGTTTCATATTAGGGCCACATCATCCAACCTCACATCTTCAAAGTCGGTTTGATAGTCAACGCCAAAGTGTACATGGATGTGCTGAAGAGTATTATGTACCCCTGGTGCAATCAGGTGGGCTAACCCTAATTGTGGCAGCAGGGTTAGGCGCCAGTCTACAAGACCCAAGAGACCCAATGGTCTTCAGGAGGAGTGCTACGACTTTGTACCCTTCTCTCACTAGCCTTTCTTCTCCTCTGACTTGAAACCGCTGGACTACTTCGTTTTGTCATAAGTCGAACATATCACCAACATGATCTCCCACAATATCAAAGCTAGCCTGATCGCCGCCATCCGCCGAGTATTTGCCGAGCTCCCGTCGACGCTTGTGGAAAAGAGTGCTTTCAGTTCCGAACCATATCGAGACGGTGATTGAGGCTGGAGGCGGCTATATTGAATAGATATCAGCTCTACTACATAAAAATGTTTCCTGAATTAATTTTTTAAGTGAAAGTTTAAAAATAAAATTGTAATTTTGTTTTCTTTAAGGCAACACATTTATCGTTCCATCCTGTACTTAATCTTCATCGGTACATTCTAGTTTATCTGTGTGAAGCCTTGATCTCCCTAAGTATTTTCACTTCATGAGATGAAATTCTATTTTAGAAATGAAGACAGGGTAATTTTCCTAAGATGCGTTCATATAATCCGCGGAATTACTGATAAAAAGTATGTCTAAACTTAAAAAAAAAAAAAACGGATGAATTAAAAATTATGTTTAAATTGAATGACTCCATAGAACCCACCATTCGCTCGTGTACTGCTTTGCGAACTAACTCGCTTGGACAGTGTGCAAAAAGAAAGCATACATTTTTAACCGGATAGATCCAGCACTGGCTGTCAAGCCCCTGCCGCATCATAGCAGAATTACATCGTATATTCCTTTCATAATAATTCCAATGAATGTGTTTCCATGCAGTTTATGTTTGTGTGCCCCTTAAATGAATTTACACCTAATTCTCTCCTACACAAACTAACCGCTACATCACAATTGTAGAGATTCTTAGATGAAGAAGTATTCTCTACACTGACAGATTCTTTCTTCGAACCACTTAATGTTGAAATTCCACCCCCGCTTCTTGTTTTCCCGACTGTAACAACGTGCAGAAATTTAAAAGTAATGTGAGCAAATATCTTACTGCACAACATACCGCAAAGACTACTCCCTAAATGTGCCCCATGTAACAGTAGCTCTTACGGTCCAATGGTAACATACATTGTTTGATTAAAGTAAGAAAACAAATAAAATAATTGTATACTACGCGATTAAAAACGAATAATAATTAATATGCAACCAAAGCCAATAATAATTATTATACGATTAAAACCCATGATAATTTATATGCGATTAAAACCAATGATAATTAATACACGATTAAAACCTATGATAATCAATATGCAATTAAAACCCATGATCATTAATGTGCAATTGAAATCCATGATAATCAATATGCAATTAAAACCCATATAATTAATATGCAATTAAAACCCATGATAATTTATATGCGGTTAAAACCCATGATAATTAATATGCAATTAAAACCTATGATAATTTATATGCGGTTAAAACCCATGATAATTAATATGCGATTAACACCAATTATAATTGATATACGATTAAAACTCATGATAACTTATATGCGATTAAAACTAATGATAATTAATATGCGATCAAAACCAATAATAATTAATAGGTAATTAAAACCCATCATAATTTATATGCGATAAAAACCCATGATAATTCATATGCAATTAAAACTCATGATATTAATATACGATTAAAACTCACAACAATTTATATGCAATTAAAACCAATGATAATTAATATGCGATTAAAAGTGTTCGACTGAGCTTCAATCTATGGTCCCCCCTTGCCAAACTTTCACAAGAAATACTCGTCTAGCTGAAAACACTATCAATAATTCCCCCCACTCTTTATCTGTGCCTAAACCTAAACGTAGATTCCATGATCAAGGCTTCTTTCTTAGAACTGCACGCCTGTGGAATTGTTTTCCGTTTTCCTGCTTTCCAGCTGTCTATAATATGGTTGTCTTCAAGTCCAACGCGAACAAATTTCTGATTAACTTAAGTTAACAAATTTACCGAACTTCCATTACTATCGATTACTATATTGTCCTTTTGACTACTGTACACTCTTTAATTCTTATCCTTGAGTGGCCTCTCGGCCTTGATAAGTGGTGACGCCTATGTAAAAAAAACTATGGAAATTAAAAACGACACTTTATCCATACAATCACCGACCAAACGAGAATATATTATATTTTTAACCTACTTTAATGAGTCCAGCATGGATATTTTTGCACCTCTTTTCATACATGTAAAATAGTTCGATTGAAACGAAAGAAAAACAAAATAATAAAAACAAATATGAAATCTTAAAAAAATCTCATTGAAATAAAATATACTAGTAAACATTCAACTATTTTAACGATTTTATAGACGTTTTGTCTTCAAAGTAAACCACGCATAAAATAATACAATGTATGTGTATGTGTGTGTGTGTATGCGTGCGGCTCAAGTTTTTCTGCAGTTTGCACTATTTATCGTAATATCAACTGCTTTGTATTTGTTTCAAATCGGAGAGTGTTTATTATAAATTAAACCTCAATAATTCGCTCAATAGAAGCGCTTGAATAAATTATTGAACCACCATATGCAGGGAAAGAAATGCACCAATTCTTGATGTGTGTGTTGCAGTTAAACAGTTCATCGATTTCTTCCTCACTTTCCTCATTTATCGTGTGCTTGTGTGTTAGGCAGCCTTGGCCAGTTCATTCTAACGACCGCCCGGGAATGTTAGGTCAGAGACTCACCGGAGAGAAAACGAGAAGATAGAACATCACGGGTCGCTTTGTGATCCAGACGATTCTGTTATTATCGGTACTCATTACTAGAATTTGATCGAACCGATAAGATAAGGTCGTCCGAGTTAGAATGGTCTAAAACAAACGCAATTGATGATACGCTTGATTAGACAACATAATCATTTACATTTGTTTAATTTGGGAATATTTTCAAGAGACTTTCGAGCTAGTGTAGAGAGGCATGGAAACAGATAAGTGAATATTCATTTTAAATTATAAACATGCACAATATTTAAAAGAGCAAACGGAAATCCAAACCAGACGGTCGGAATTGAGAGGAGGGGATATTAGGTAAAAATAAAATAGCAGACTGAAACGAAATGGTTAAGTAAATGTTCTCATTGGGCAGGAGATGTTTTTTACACAGGAATCACCACTTATCAAGGCCCAGAGGTCACTCGAGGATAAGGGTTAATTGGTATACCTTAGTCAATGTGATTATAGCGTAGTAAACATAAGTAGTGGGAATTTTGTAAATTGGATTACTTAGGGAGACGCTTCATCAAGAACTTGTTTACGTTGGACTTGGTATAAAGGAGATATAAAAATCTGTCATTGGCCTTCGGGACAAGATCAAAGTGTGGTATTTGTTCTTAAGATGCTGCACTTCAATTTCTTTTTCTCTGTTAGTGGAAGAGAAATCCTTCACGACTGAGACAATTTTTATTTTTGTTCCTTTTCTCCACGTTAAAAAACGACCCTGGTGTCTAACTCTGTCCCGTGGGGAGGCATTGTAGATAGGAACAATTGGGAAGGGCACGGTGGTTGTGTGGTAAAACACTAGACTACTTATCGAGCAGTTGAAGGTTCGATCCTTGTCAATTAAGTCTAGCTATACTGATGAGGAGTAAATTCTGAAACATGCATGCATACAGATGATTACTTTATGCACGTAGTAATTATTAATCAATTATTAATAAATAATATTTAAGTGATATATATATATATATATATATATATATATATATATATATATATAAATATATATAGGAAGGCATGCACATACGTACGTATGTGGGTATAAAATAATTATTGTTTAATTATAAATATCAAACCCCTTTAGCCTAGTTAAGGATGGACACTGTCTGCAGTCAACTACTGTTTATGAAATGTTCACGACTTCCAGTGCTTCCGAGGCTCTAAATTGTGTAATGTATTCGCCAAAATTCGGCGTTTAATATTAATTCACTTCATTAACGTGGCAGTTGTTTGGTTGTCATGAGCTAAAAACTTTGCAAATTGAGCAAAATATGTAATAGTGGGTGGGTGGGTTAACATCTCATGACCAGCGGGGATTGTCACTCTTACACTGATGATTGCGTAAGCATGAAAACTAGTGTCTGTAGGTATAGAGGATAATTATTATTTAACTATAATATATATATATATACGCCTATATATTCGTCTTTTTTGTGTATTGATATTCATAATAAAACCTTTTTTTTCTATTTATTTAAAAATGAAAATACAACTTTGTTATATATGGGTCGTGAAATTGCATTCAGCTGCCACAAATCTAGCTAATTTGCATATTCTTTTAAATATTCATTTTAATAAATTCCCTATTATGTTTTTTTCGGTTCTCTGATGGGACGATCATCTTTAGTTAACTATTACGTCTAATTATATTCATGCCGATATTCTACATGATTGACGCTTGCGTAATGTTTCCATAAAATAGTTATAGCAAACACAATCAATGTTAAAAAAAATTGCTTCCAAAACTCCTATGTCAGTTTTTGGTTTACAGACATGAAACTTCATATATAGGGGATATGAACCCATGCGAAACTTTATATTTGGGGTTTAAAAGTATGAAAATTAAAAAAAATGAAATTTGCCAGGCGAATGGCGAACGACAGGATTACGAATATGCATGCGTAACGTAATAGCTATTAGTTCATATTTTAATTTTTAGCCTTGCAGAAACATGTCTTCATCGCTCAGGCATAAACGTCAAACATAAGCTAAATCGTAAGCTAAATGTTTTGGTTTCAATTCTCTGTAGTGGCGCACGACTGACTTTTTAAAAACTTTTAAAATGATTACTATATATTGGGTTGAATATAATATAATAATACATACGAAGTCTGCATTAAGCAAAAAAGTGTTGTTCAAAAACTAAAGCCTCCTTTTTTAATTAAAAAAATTTGAAGAGCTACGAAGGCGGCAGTGAAAAAATTAATAGGAGCGACCTTCTATGTCCTAGAATTTATTTTTCTACACAATGGACTTTTGCAAGGAACTCAATGACGCAATTTAGCTTCTGACTGACTTTATGACAGAAATTGCTTTCTTAAAGTCTTATATAGATAATATCTGCAGCAGAAACATGAAACGTTCATGTTATTAATGCATAAGTTCATTCATCATAACAATAAAATTTGGATTCTCTTGTAATCCACTGGGGTGGAATAAGTAATAGAAGGTATTCTGCAAATTCTCTCTCTCTCTCTCTCTCTCTCTCTCTCTCTCTCTCTATATATATATATATATATATATATATATATATATATATATATATATATAATGCCCAAAGTATATTTGCTAGCAGGTTTGTCTGTTAGTTGGTCTCCCGGTTTTAATTTATAATTTTCTGTTAGTCTGCCACACTTACGTTTTAAACAACATTCCAATAAATAAACTCGTAGATCGAATGCAGTTTAAGGATATCCTTATGTTAGTTTTAATTGATTTTGATTGAACAAAGACCCTGGAAGTCGATCATTTCTTTTATATTTATTTTCTTTTCTTTAATGATGGGGAGAGACAGTTAGAACCCACGTAGGTGTGTGGACGGAACGGAAGAGGTTCGATTGGGCAGGGGTTGAGTGCATAGGTTATCGTTAATGATAGCAACTGTGTATATGTGAGGGTCGGATTAAAGCAGAAATAATTAAATTGTTAAGAAAATTGGCACAAAATCCTCCTCCCCGAACAAAAAGCGGGAGATGAAGGCTGATGGGTGAACAAATGCGGGAATTAAACGCGTCATTTAACGTCAATAATAATGGCCGGGATATTCGATCACCATCACGGCGGCAACCTTTGTCTCGTCTTTTATTTTCTGCTTTACTTTTTCGTTGAATAGAAAATCAATGAGAAAAAATCAATAAGATTGATAATGAGAAAATCAAGAAGAAAAAGAAGTAGGAAGGACAAAGAAGAGCGTAAATAAAATATAATAATAATAATAATAATAATAATAATAATAATAATAATAATAATAATAATAATAATAATAATAATAATAAAGAATGAAAAACATGCTAAATAGTAGATTTCGACGTTCTAGCAGATCAAAAATAGAAAATAAAGGGGGATGAAAATCTAAGCAAATACATGGAGCTTACAAGAGGACTCAAAGAATATATAACAAAGAAATCCTAGTTGTACCAACAATACTAGAAACGATAGGACTTTTTGAATATTAAAAAAGAGTAGGAGTTACAGGAAGGATAGGTAGATAGACACACTAGGTGGAAAGCACAACACTGATAGAAATAGCTGAAATATTAACAAAAATCCTCGATAGCGGAAACCAACTCACATAACCAGATAATGATGAACAATCACAGATAAACTGAAATAGAATGGCAGTGTAAGCACAAGTGGAACCAACACAAAATAAATATTCGGACCTAAGAAAATGAATAGCGAACAGAATAGACAAAAATCGTATCATCTGACCCTCATCCCCCGATAAAACAACACCCACATGTGTATCTGAAAAATGGTTGTGAAAGGCGAATAAGGATGTACTAAAATACGGCCGGTTAGGGTTAGGATTAGGGTTACTCAAAACGAATGGTTGTTTTCAGTGATTAATCAAGTGCAAACGGATGTTGCAAGAACTGAAACTGATTTGCAACCGTGATCGAAAGAAGAGAAGACTGCTGGAAATCTATTGTGGCTTGTTGTCATTATGACACCCGAGAACACCACCTGCTTTCAGCAGCTTTTTAAAAGAAAGACAACGGAAAGTGCCTGATTAGATCGATGAGGTTATCACAATAATCTGATATTTTTTACAAAAAAAAAACATGGTGTCTGCAACATCGATAGATACTATCCATTATGATCATGAAGAGTCTGGGTGAATAGAAAAAAGACAGAAGAGGTGAACGTAGGGAGTATTTAACTTCTGAGGATCAAATTACATAGAAAGTCTACGAGCGTTATCAGCGGGTTAGCAATTATTTGGAGAACTCCAAACGATTTAAAACGATGATCGACAGACGAGAAGTGCGCAGTCAATTGGGGGAGAAGCTTGTTATCACTACGATTGCAAGGAAGCTTGTTTGGCCTGTGACTATTTGGTAATGATCTGTGTGATGACTCCTGGTTCGTAAATCATCTCAATATGCGTCAAAACGGTATGGGGATATTTTTCTATTTATATGTAAAATAAAAAGGAATGACAGAGCAGAGATTACGTTGTTAGTAGTTTTGACGATGTCAGTAAGCCACATCGAATCTCACGAAAGAATAGAGGATATTTTGAAAACTAGATACGTGTTTTAAAAATTCAAAGAAACCCTAATAACAAACAAATAATAAAAACCATAACATTTATTATGAATATTTTTTTCTAACCTATTTTATCGTTATCGATGAGTGAGAAAATAGTAAGCATAAATGAATTCGCTATTAGTTCAAAGCGAATTATCTTGGCAGAAACAGTTGAAATTATGTTTTTAAACAAACAGAAAATACATATGTATATTTAATGTAATTATTAAATTACTGTAGCCTATTGTTTCCATTAAATGTCATAAATATTTTCTTCAGACTAGCTATAAGTTGGTAGAATTTAAGTAAAAAATAAAATCAACTTACTCAAACAAACATTTCTCAAATACGAGGTATAAAATAACAATAACAACAATAAAAATAACAACAACAACCACAACAAGAAAATAATAACAAACAACAACAATGACAACAATATCAACAACAACAATAAAAATTATAACAACAACAATAATAATAACACCAAATATAATAATAATAATAATAATAATAATAATAATAATAATAATAATAATAATAATAATAAAGAGGACGGTGTTTGGCTGAGTAATCCTATGAGATGTACACCCTTAGACCTTCTGTTTCAGATTTGTAGAAGAGTTTTTTTTGTTAACTACGGGAGGCGTACCGAACAAGGAAAGCCGATGCGGCTACCCAGGCATTTTGTACGATGCTAGCCTGCCAATTTCCGTCCTCGAATCATATTTTCTGCGTTGGAAGAAAATAAATATCGAGTAACAGAAGCTGCACTAGTAACATTGTGTTACTGTAATAAAACCTAATTTTTCTTTTCAACACATGTGTCTGTCTTCTTTATTTCCATTCGAGGCATACAACTTATGATTCAATCGTAGAGTCTCAAGTAACATATTTCAGAATTGTTTTAGTTACCGGCTAAATTCCGTTTATACCCACAAGTTCTTATCTGATAGGTGACATTAATACTTAACTAACTAGCCATTTATAAGTATTAGTATAAAACGCGAGGTATTAACTTGATCAGATTATAACTGGCGGTAGTTAAGTCAATTCTTTATATATAACTCTATAAACCGAAGATAATCATGACTTCTATAGTCTTTGATGAATTATTTTTTATAAGATTCTTTTAGAAATAAAAGAACATGTCAAATACTTATTGAGTTTTGCAATTGGGTAACCAATTTTCAAGGCTAATATGCACGCGAGGATAAAGGTTAATGTGACAAAAATGATTAGTAGCAGAAAGATCCGAAACACTAGAGGAGTACTAACATTTATCAATGCTATGTGTTGTTTTCTGATTACTGCAGTTGATTGCATCTGTAAACTTTGGATGCAGAAGACGAGCAAGTTATAAACTTGCTACGAAAACTATCAGCAATTTCAATTACTCCCTATCTAAATCTAAACGAAAATTCCACGAGTAGAATTTTTTATCCAGAACTTCTTGGCTATGGAACACAATACCATTGACCGTCTTTACAGCTGACTATAACATGATCGCCTTCAAGTAAAACGACCTGAACAGGTTCTTGATGAGTCGTTCTCTAAAACACGTACACAACAGATCCACACGACGTTTAATTGAGTCCGCTATAATCTTCCATTCCAGCAATATAATTAAACAAAGAAAAGGATTTTTCCACGTTGCTCCCCATCTGTCGAAAATAATTATTAAAGAGAACAATTTAGACACCGGTTAAACTCCACACACACACACACACACACACACACACACACACACACACACACACACACACACACACACACACACACACATATATATATATATATATTACTGCAGTTGATTGCATCTGTAAACTTTGGATGCAGAAGACGAGCAAGTTATAAACTTGCTACGAAAACAATTCTTTCGTGATTTCACTGCATTTTGTTATTTTTATTTTACTTATTTACTGTAATTTATTTTATCACTGCCTATTTTTAAACTCCATTTTATCACCTCTTATTCTTATTTTTAGACGCCATCTTTTAAGAGACTACGCTATTTTATCCCAATTCAATTATCTCAAAATTTATAAAAACTCCCTTCGTAATCTCATTTCATTTTATTTACTTAATCTATCACGGTTATATTTTCAGACGCAATCTTTTGAATCTCTACAATATTTTAATTTTTAGACGTAATCCACTACGATAGTTTACTCTAATTTATTTTCTGTCATAAAATGTATATATGTACATAGACATCTAATTTACATAAGGAAAACACTCTGTTCTTCCCCATCATTATATATAGCCCCAAATCTTTCGACTCTCTCGTCAAAGACCATCCCTCTTGAAAAAGCCCGCATAAATCGGGCGAAACGTTGAGTATTCAGGTCCTTCCACATCCATTCTATTTTATCTCGTCGGATTTAATCCAGCTCAACAATCACACACACACACACACACACACACACACACACACACACACATACATACATATATATATATATATATATATATATATATATATATATATATATATAACACTGTATGTATTTCAAATGAGTATTCTGTGTGATAACCCGTATGTTCAAGGTTTGTTATGCCCCCCAATGTTGGGAGGCTATGCTCGTTACCAAATCGACGTAAATAATCTGTAGCAGTGGGTCTCTCTCTCTTTCTCCCTCCCCCTCTCTCTCTCTATATATATATATATTATATATATATATATATATATATATGGTTCTTGTATATATATATATATATATATATATATATGTCTGAATTCGTGTACTATCTAGTGATTATATGGTATGAGAGTGTATATACGTGTGTTCGTCTGTGACGGTCTAGCGGTGTGATCGTCTAATTTTCGATCTGTGTTTATGCACACTTAATTACACTTAATTACAGTTCATGACGGGTGAAGAATGTACATGAATACCTTTACAACACAAAGGACGAATAACACTTATTTGAGGTTTCAACATCTAGCCCATAGGGAACATATGTATTTCACGTTTGATCTTGATTTGACGGATACTCTGACAAGCTGCAAATGAAGATTCGTGCAACTCGAAATCAGCAGCTTTATTCCGGATATTTTATCCAGTAGAAAGTCGCAACGCTAATCCAAGATTATTACTTTCAACAGTTTCCCCTACTCGGAGCCATTATTGTCCACTGCCATATTTTTTCCTTTGACTCTCAACTATAACACACAAAGAAAGTTCCAGAGAAAGAAACAATCAAAGCGCCAGAGATATAAATTCAACAACCTAACACACGAAATGCTTCGTCAAACTCTACACTTATATCGCCTCACAAAAGGTAATAAACATTTAATGGGATGAATGATTGGCTTATTGTGGAAAAATGAATCAGATAATCGAATCTTGTTGGGTCTATTGTTTTCAATTAAGCAGTAGTACCGTTTAGAATACATGAGCCTTTAATTTCTATCTGTTATGTTTAACTAACCACATATATATATGAGCATTATTTGAATGTTATTCACAGAGCGTGTCAACCTTTTTTAGGCTTCTCTTGTCAAATTTTATAAGTTGTACGGAATAAAGTGTTTAGTTCGAAATTCTGTCCAGATTTTCATGAGGTTAATTATTCCATAGCACCGATCTAACTTAAACACGGAACGCTGACACACACTGCAAAACCATCAATTAAAAAACCGGTGATAAGCCATCAACTAGAGAAAAAACGTGAAAACAACTGAACTTTAGCGACTGTATAACAGTTAAAGCTTTTTCTTGACCATTTAAACGAAAACCAACAACTAAAATCAATTCAAATATTCTTTAGTCATATATTGGAAGTCTTTATGTATTAATGACACAGAAAACACCCAGAAAAATACATAACGCAGTACACAAAAAGATTAATCATTGTAGCAAGAGACACCATAAAACGAACAAGCCATAACAGAGAGGGAAGGGATAAGACGAGAAAAGAAAATAGAAAGAAAAACAGCCACACGGAAGTTTCATATATATGAAAAAATGAAACTCACGAAAACACGTGGGCATAGTTACGAAAAGAATCTAATAGAGAAACTAAATCACTAATCACAGCTGCACATCGCAACGCGATTAGAACGAACTATATCAAAGCGAAGATTGACAAGACACAGGAAAAAAGCAGATGCAGATTCAGTGGACAAAGAAACGTTATAGGATAAACGATAAACGACATAATAAGTGAATAATAAGTAATATATCCCCAAAAGAATATAAGAATAGATAGCTGAGGCACGCGATCCGGCCATATAGAAACTGCAATAGAAATAAAAGGTAAAGATAAAGCAATACTACATAAAGCCAAGAAAACTGAAACTGCATAATCATAAATTACTCATTCTCTCAAAATAATGTAGTGCCGGAATAAACTGGCACTACACAAAATATTGAAAAAGGGCTGAGGAGTATTGAAAGACCAGGGAAAAGAAAGCATTGACCAGACGACCACTGGATGAGTATAAAGAAAACGGGGATCTTGGGCAGACTAATTGCCACTCAAATCCCTTGATGACTAGTAGTAATTATTAGCGAGAACTTAATCGCAAGCGCCTGTTGAGATGACGAAAAATCATTTGCAAACGTTATCGAAAAAAGTAGAGAGTACTATAAATCAACGAGACTTGTTATTCAGACTGCAAGGAAGATCAAAGACTGTTGTCAGTAAGCAATTTCTGATACAAGCTTAATTAAGAATTAGTGAATAATAATAATAATAATAATAATAATAATAATAATAATAATAATAATAATAATATAGCAATTAACCCAATATCATCGTCCTTATTATATGTAGTTTTCTAGATAATCACAGGCAATCACAGTTCTCAAATTCCTTTGTTTTTTCTTGATATTTACCACGATCATATTCTTTATATAATAAAGAGTTGGGAACAAAAAGTCGCCTGCACTGTAACGTAATGAAAATGTAAGATCCATTATCTTTGCTGTCAAGGGAAGAGGAACTCTTTCAGACTGGGGAATTTTTGTTGTCTTAATTCCTCTTCTTTCTAATGAAGCTCACATTTAAAGCCGAGGTTCTATCTAAATTACACTCACCAGGAGAAATGTAATGGTGACATATTCCGTATGCTCACTAAAGTGCATATTTCCTCATTTGCAAATACTCGCCCTGAAATATAAAATAATGGCCATACCACTTGGAAATTCCACACTGTGTTATCCATCACTCTATCATTTATACTATTTATAAAAATTATACATCACTATATAAATTATACATCTCTATATAAATTACTGTTTATAAAAATTCATTTTAAAATAAATTTCTGTCAGGGTCAGTTATTCAGATGGTTCTTTCTTTTATAACTAATGGTCAGCTAAACAAATATTTAACCATACAAAGTACATCCTAAAATATTCCTCAGTCGTATGATTATATTCTGTTTGAACAAACTTTCTTATAAACTGTTCTAAATAATTTGCAAACAACTTATCTAAAGAACTCATTTTTATCTATCGCGTTCACATATCTATATGTATGAGTTCGTCCTATTATTCTATACGCCACTAGTTGCATTTGCCTCTACCAGTCTCTCTTTCTCTTTATCTCTCTCTCTCTCTCTCTCTCTATCTATCTCTCTCACTGGTTAAGCTGATAAAGGACTAAAATAAATAAAAAAACTGGAATAGTCCATTATAAACAAACGGGAACTTTTACCGCATTCAGAAAACCTATTTAACCCTTGGTTATTGGGGAAAGGGAATATAGGAAAGAGGGGAGATAGATTCTCCGTTTAGTCATACTCGATCGACACAAAGTCGGATTTTAGTTTGGAAAAACGGCACCTTCTCCAAAAGAGCAATGTGGATTGAGACAACAATAATTAGAAAAAAAACTACGCTTTTACTGATCGAAGACAGAACGGATGATGTGCAATATCACAACAGTTATTACACCTTGCTCCTAGAGCTTAAAAAATCTTAAAGTCGTAATTGGAAATATTTATTTATGTTTTATATTTAAGTGATTTTAAAAAAAATTCATGTTATCCTTATTCAAACAATCGACGGCGGGTCATATTTTGTCTCGCATATATTCTGTGTATTATTCTGCCTTTTCATCAACAACGCTTTAATAGTTCATAAAATTTCATAGTAACAAACACTGTCACTTAAAATCAATTTGCTTTTGATTAAAATTTACCGCGAATTATATTTCTTTTTTCTCATATGATATAAACTATTTTCCATGATCGATTTTTGGTTGACGAATATAAAAGATCAGATGTGACAGAAGAAGAATTACTTATATTGAGTCGATTTCGAGATGAAATTAGGAGGCGGAGAACAACTTCTCAACAAGTGGCGCACGAATTATCGATTACTGCAGCTGCAGTCAAACAAATCTCGTTTTTTTTCGGTTCGAGGCTTTTCATGTTTATTCAGCTCGGACGCCAAACAGCCGACGCCATGTTTTCGCAGTGCACTGTGGTTAACTGACAATTTCCGTCTCTCTATCGTTTGTCAGTCCAATGAATGCAATGCTAATGAGAGGCAAATACAATAAAGCCAAAAGATGTTTCGCCATCAAAGTTTAAGAGTAGATGAATAAAGAATTGCTTCACCATGGAAGATATATTTAGTAGACAGACAGAAGATTTTATATATATATATATATATATATATATATATATATATATATATATATAATATATATATAATTATTTACTATAATAATTTAATATCTACAGACACTTGTGTTTCATCCTTTCGGGAATCATCAGTTCAGGGTGGCACGATTAACACCCGTGTCTGTTATCTATCTATCTATCTATCTATCTATCTATCTATCTATCTATATATCTATATATATATATATATGTGTGTGTGTGTGTGTGTGTGTATGTGTGTGTGCGTGTGTGCGTGTGTGTGTGTGTGTGTGTGTGTGGAAATTTTGAGTTAAATTATGTAGAATTACAACAAAATTTATTGTTTGACAAAGGAGTACAAATAATTATTAAAGTTTTTTCTCTTAATCTATGGATTTTCAATGAATGGATCATCTCATGGGAGGATTATTAACAAATCCATTAACAAAATAGGTTTGGGTGATTATAAATCTTGTTTATAAGCACATAAATGGAAAATAAAAATTGAAATGATGCTGTAAAAAGGATACTCCAAGCTGAAATTATGAGAATACATGAATAGTAGTAAAACCTAATAAATTCTAGTATATTCCAGAATGAACTGCGGTTTTTAATAGCATATTCAAGGCGGGAAAGTAAAATCCAAGTCATGCATATTTATATATATCCATTATTTTCAATGTAGTAGAATTCTATGGAAAATCCTTTAAATAACTCGATGTTTGCGCAGACAAACTACTAGAATGAATTAACTGCGAAGTAGTTTTATGTACATTTTACTGATAATTTTCTTCTGTAGATTCATATCAAATTAATATATATTTATTTTTCTTCTATTAAAGATTTAAAAAGTGTTTAAAGTATAATATAATGTTGAATTAACTTAAAGAGTAAGACATTATTAATGTTTTTGTCGGGGTTTTATGTACAAATGAAATCCAATTGTCTCTAAGTTATATCTAGCCCATAAACCAACTTGACCGTATCTGGTCGAAATTAAGGTTTAAAATGTAAAAAAGAGGCATAGCAAACAGAGTGATTGAGAAGGTTAAACTCTCTGGTACAAGGTTTAGAAGCTGAGAGGGAAACTGGCACTGATTATGATTAAAAGAGTTTATAAACCAAACGGATAAAAGTGGGGGTACGTAAATAGTCGTATAGACTTTAGTTGGGGAAAGTTAAATGTGAGGAAACAGGGCTGCATATGCGAGTCTGAAATAGTAATAACACTTTACAATTTCTGAAATTTGTAAGCAGATATATGGAAATTATTTCATTATATGTATTCGAATTTTAAATAATTTTAAATGCTCAAGCATACAGTTTATTTTACCTACGTTGTTTTCTATAATTTTAGTGTCACAAGTTAAATAACCTACGCTTATAATAAAATAGCATTACTAATTTTAATTATCGTATTTCAAATTGAATTTTTAATCGGTTTCAGAATTTCATTCACTGTATATATATATATGAAATAATAAAATATAAAATAAAAAATAATTATATATATATATATATATTTACATAATATATATATATATATATATATATATATATATATATATATATATATATATCATGTAAGTATATACCTAGAGATTTTTAGGTAAAGGATTCACTCCAAAATTACCTAACTAAGTAAGCATAATAAATTTTTGAGCACACCTGCTAGACATAATGTTGGGGTTAAATTAAGTGTAATTTATTTTTAAAGGAAACAAAGACGAATTGGAATACCTTCGTAAATTTGAAATACTTTCAAGATTTGTAAAATTCTAAAAATAACTATGTTTTACAACTGATTTATCCTAGGCAAGTAGTCGTAGTGAAATATTAACGCATTCTGAGCTTTCATGTTTTTCAATTTGTGGCTAATACCTCGCTATATATGGAGTTTGCCACACCTGAGTACGCATACAGTGCAGGTATTCCCAAATAGTCACACACCTGTAATGACTAGTATAATTGTCGCGTAATGTTGGTGGTATAACTAGAACCAGTGTGTCCACGTGATTATGTCGCTTATTAAAAATAAATTAATAAACATTAAACACATTTAAGTTCCTTTGATGTAATAGTTTTTGTGCTAAACGCTTTGCTGATATCGCGAGTTGTTTCAGCAGCTTTTTGGCCTTGCTTGAATTGCAATGAGAAAATTGTGCGAATTTGCTTTTTTCAATCTTGTATTAAACGCTTTGAAAAGAAGACACAATTGTTTTAAACGATTGTAATTTAAACTACTGGATAGACTGAAAAAAACGCCTGTTAAAGAATATGTGTAAGTTAAAGGTATGATAAGGAAAACTTACTTGGAAATACATCATTTGAAATCGAAATTAACATTCCGCAAGCGCATTCTTGTCGCAATATTATGATATTATGATTTATGCCGATTTCGTATCTATTATTATAGAGTCAATTCTGTATTGTTTATTATATTGTATTCATATATGCTAACTGGTAGAGCTTCGAAACACGTGTACGTAGATTACTGTTTAAAATGTAAAATAAAAAAAATATAATATATATATCTAGGTAGGAGAGGCTGAATATTTGATTATGGCTAAAAAGATCAAGAACAACAAAATTACTTAAAAAGATCAAGAACAACAAAATTACTTAAAAAGCGATAAAAAATAGCAAATAATTTCAGCAGGGGCCACTAGCGTAACGGTATACGCACTTGACTAGCGGATCAATGATTCAAGGTTTGATCCCTTATATAGTCAAACTATGCTGATGAGTTGTAGAGCAGCGAAACATGTTTACGTAGAGTACTGTTTTAGAAAGTGAAATAAAAATAAATTATATATATATATATATATATAATTCAATGAATAAAAAATTAAATAAGATTAAAAATAAAACAAAAATTAAAAAATGCATATTGGCTGTGTTAATAACAGAATCCTGCTCATAGGAAGCACAGCTTTTTTTAATAATTACTTTTTGCTTTGCGTCAAGGAGATGTCCTATTGTACAAAACTATAATAAACCAACTATTATATAATTATATGAAAATATTGAGACCGAAACAATTGTATGGAAGTTGTTATTAATCAAATACAAATATACTGAAAATGAATAATTTTATCATTGTGTGTTACTTGTAATGTACTACTATAAGAATTTATATATATATATATATATATATATATATATATATATATATATATATATACATATATATATATATATATATGGTTCAGGTGGCATCAGCTAAAATCGAAACAAAAAGATAGTTTTCCAGCGTTATTCGCTACCATCTTAACTAAGTCGACATGAATACAAAATCCTTACTAATTCATGTATAAATGTATATTTGTGCATGTGTAAAGGATACACTTTAGTTTACATTAGTCCAACTTATAACTACTAAGTTTCAATTTTTCAATTTTCACCCCTTAGCATCTTACAGCATCAAATCAAATATTCACAATTTCGAAAAAAAAAAAAACACTTAAAAAATATAGAGAATAAATATAAAGTAATAATAAGCCCCTGCTGATATTCAGAAATACTGCAGCTATTATAGTTAGCTCTAGGGTTCAGAGTTTATGCAAAGCAAAGATATTTTATGTCAATGTAGAAAGAAAATTATGACATTTATTTTTTGAGTATATATGTTCATAATTATATATATATATGTGTGTGTGTGTGTGTATGTGTGTGCGTGTGTATAGTGATTTTGTTTGTAAATGCAGGATTAATCGATTCATGTGATTTTTATTTACGTATAATATTAATTTTTATATCATATATGAAGTGTAAGTATCCATTTCAACTAGCCGGGACTCACGATGCAGTATTGGCTTGCTGGAAATTTTATATAAAAAAAAAACAAGCTAAGATAAGCGGTCGTCAGTCAGTCAACTGACATGGTTTTAAAAAATGATCAAGTATACACATTTCGCTTTTATTTTTACAGTCGCTCATGCAAACAAACATAAAATATTTATTATATTGCACTAAAATAAAAATGTCAAAGTTCATCTATATATCTCTATATCCACACACACACACACACACACACACACACACACACACACACACACACACATACATATATATATATATACTAGCAAAAGTACTCGTCGTAGACTGCGTTCAAAAACAGCCTACAGAAAATGGACTCTGATTTATGAAAGTATGATAGGTTATGTAAAGGAAGAGCTGTAAAGAGATAGCGTCGAATTTGGGGGTATCAAAACCAAAGCAAAATATGCTGGAAGTAAAAATAAAATAGATAAACCCCATACAATATTATACCATACCTGTCCACACTGAAACCCTTATCACAATATTCTGTGGATCTATATTAAAAAACCTTGTTAAATTTTGATAATTATGTTTCAGTTTGAAGAAATATGGTATAATTAAATTATGGGGTGTTCTTTCGCACCGGACCTCCGTAGAATGGAAATATGTCATAAAGTTTAACAAGGTTTTTTAATATAGATCCACAGAATATTGTGATAAGGGTTTCAGTGTGAACAGGTATGGTATAATAAATTATGGGGTTTATCTATTTTATTTTTACTTTCATCATATTTTGTTTTGGTTTTGATGCCCCCAACCAAATTCGAAGTTATCTCTTTACAACCCTTCCTTTTCATAACCTATCATTCTTTCATAAATCAGAGTCTAATTCTCTTGGCCGGTTTTAAACCCAGTCAACGACGGGTACTTTTGCTAGCGCGCGCGCACACACACACACACACACACACACACACACACACACACACACACTCACGTATTTATATACATATATGCATATATTATTTTTCTTAAAATATATATAACTGTAATCACACAGGCAGTGTGGTAGTTGGTAAAACACGGTGAACGTGAGCAAACAAAGAAGAAATACGTCTAGAGCGTTCTTTTTTTTGTTTGTTATTATTGTTACACTGTTGTCTAAGCAAGAATATCAATCGAATTATAAACCGTCGTTGAGACTTTATTGTGTCATACAAACTATTTTCGTCCTGAAAAGAACATGCTCGTCTTAAAAACCAGTTCTGAATTTGACAGAACTGAAGTTCTTGTTAAATGAACGAAGAAATTTGAATTTGCGCGCGATTAATCTGGGCTAGAGCGGCTTGATGGTGTCATTCCTCCTCTGAAGAACGTTTGTGGTTTATCAAAGATTGATTAAGAAAGAGAAATACCACTCAGCCTAAATAAAAATACCAACTTAAGATGACAGTTTTACGATGAAACACGTGTCTAATCTTTTGATGAGACCATTGTATATTTACAGATTTGCGACAAATTTCAATAGTCTTTGAATAGCTATGAGACTATGTTGGGCTTCTTGAAGGTGGGTGACTGTTTCTTGAATATCTTATTGCTCGTCCTGAGCATTTATGAAGGAAGAAGCTTTAGTTAGAGGACCAACCGTTGTTGCAATAAAACTTGCTCATATGACTCGATTATGCTCCGCCGTTGACTATTCATGATCATACAATCAGGGCATAGCTGACGAGGACACACACTGAATTCAAAGCTACCGCAATGTTTTGCTTGCCAAGAGACTGGTTTACTTGTCGAGATAGTCTTATTGTAATAAGGAAACGGCACATGCTCAGATATGTGTATATTTGTACGTGTTAGTAATTTGTACACGTGGACATCGGCGCCTTTTAAAGACATTTACGGTGAAGTAAACGGAAAAATACACTGTATGTGAACAGACGAAAAGGAGATTCACGTAGTTGGGAAAACGTTTTATACTAGTAGTTTCTGAACATTTTATGCGGGTAGTTTCTGAACATTTCATACGGGTAGTTTCTGAACGAGTTTAGAACATCGTAGAGAGCTTATTGTATTATAAAGATTATTTTGTATCTTCCGGTATCTATCTATTTATCTATTTATGTGTCTACCTATCAATCTAGTTTTAAATTCATCTATTATCTAAAAAGATACCCCTCGACTCTTGATTCCGTTGAACATTCACTCATTCCGACGCGTAGGGAAAACTTACCCACTAATATTTGGTGATCAGAACCACACCCATTTTATTGTATGACGCATACCAGCAGATTTTTCATTTTCCAGATGCTATTGGATATATGCCAGAAATATTTGAAATGATAAAAAGAAAAACAGCAAGACAGCAAAAAGAAAGGAAGCAAATCAAGATACATTTATTGATTCGCTGAATATTAGATTGTTTAATGATATCCAACTCGCTATTGTTTACCTATCTAGCTATGTGTCTATGTTTGCCTGTTTAGACTATATATATATATATATATATATATATATATATATATATATATATATATATATATATATACAAGACAATATCTATTTCAACCGGTTTATATCCATTTATGTACTCATATATAGACAGAAAAATATATACGCACAAACAGATCAGTACCTATATATCAGCTTAATCATATTGGCTCGTCTGTTTAATTTTCTGTATATATGAAAAAAAATAACATACAAGCATGCTCTTTATAAGTGGTAAATTGAGAACTGAATAGTGCTTATCACGTAAAGGCGGTTGCTATTGTAAATAGGTAAACAAATGTAAATACTACTATTTATGCTACTACTGCTAAGTTGGAATATGTAGTGAAATACCGAGTTTTGATTCGTGATGCTGATATATTGGTTGTGTTTTACCACATCGAGAGTTCCCATTAAGGATAAAATGGCCTATATATATATATATATATATATATATATATATATATATATATATATATATATATATATATATATATATATATATTGTGTGTGTGCTTCTATTTGTTGAAGTATTTATTTCAGCAATGCTATAAGTCTAGCTAAGTATGATAATATACTTATAGCGAACTAAACTTGCGCAGCAATCGTTTAATATCAAGTAGCCTATATGTAATAACAATCCCCTGTAAAGAACAGTTTTGCACCACGTGTCCCATTACGAAAATTAAAATCAAGATATAATGATACTTAACCTTATGTCTAGAATCCTTTTTCTAATCTTGATCAAAATCCATGATATAATTTTGATTATAAAAATCCTGCAAATTTAAGGCTTAAGGCTTAATTTAAGGCCTTAATTCGGGAAATTTTTCGTAAGTGATGTCTAATGACTATGGATAGAATTCAATGCAAAGGTGATATATTTTAATTTTCAAATGAGAGTTTGTGAGATTATTATGACCCTAAAATTCCTTCAAAATACTTTAAAGAAACTGAAACGAAGGAAACATTTATTAACTGTTATTTAATGAATATTAAAATTTCACGAAATCTGGACATATCTTAATTTCCTACTCATTTTTAACTCCTCTCGATATGAATGCATTAAACAAAATATAGCTCACATAAGCTTAAAATTTATTTGTGTACACGGAAATATATACACATATCACCATAGTTTACTTAATACAAAAATAAACATCTAAACACGTAAAATATAGGTTATAACTGTGGACTCGTCCAAGGCAAGTGCTCGTTATAGAGTAGCACACATCTGCGATATTCCAGAACTGATTTAATCTAGACTTACACATAATATTAAAAGATGAGATAGCTTAACCCTTGCTTCAGCCTTAAATTTAATTAATATATTTCCATTGTATTTCAATCCCTCCACCCATCTGTCGGATAGGGACACACCACGCATAGAAAACCCTATCAAAAGCATCACTTACCCATTTCGCAATCACCGCCGTAACTCACTTAAAATTAAATAGAAATAACACGATGCGATTTAACAAAGTTTGAGTGTTTCATTTCTTTTCATTTTTCAATTATTTTCTATTGATTTTTTTCCTCCTAAATTGGAGGGAGTAATTGTTGACATGTGTCATTGCATGTCTAAAACAACCTCTCTTCGCCAGTTATGTCGCTTGTCCACATTCAGTTTGAAACACCATTTGAATCGTGAATGTACGCCTCTAACTTTAGATACCCCGTTCAGTAATGTCTACAAGGAGTCTACACTCTCAGACAAATGACGAATTAAAAATATATTCTTCGTCAGTGTTCGCACAAATATTCACATTCATGTAAAAGAACCCCTTAATATGAGGATGTAAAGAAACGTCTTAAAAATGAAAGTTTAAATAACAAAAATTAAAAATGTATAAATCGGACTTGACTTCAACACAAAAGGTAGGACACATCTCATAATAGAAGTATATTGAAGGAAACACTGTTTTCGAGATTCCCTTAAATAATATAAATTCCCTTACATAAGTTCCCTTAAATAATATAAATTGCCTCGTCAAACAGTTTTTTGTTTACTTGTTAGATGTTGGGTAACAGAACGAATATATATATATATATATATATATATATATATATATATATATATATATATATATATAAATTCATGTATAGGAAGGCCATTAATAAGGTGATTTTTTAGTATAAAGACTTAAAATACAGATTAAAGATGAACAGTGGTTAGTTATCAAGTTTTTGGTTGCCGAAGGATGCAATACTGTTGAAATTCATAGGAGAATGTCATCTGTGTATGGTGCCACATATTTCATCCGAAAAAATATCTCAAAGTGGACTAATTTTTTACAAGAAGGGCGGTGTAGTGTTGAGGAGATCTAGACTAGTGAGGTCCTTGAGGTTATCGAATCAGTCAATGATCTCATTCAGTCTAACAGAATAAGAGCAGTGGATGACATTGCAAGGATTCTGAGGTTACAGTCCACGAAATTGTCCATAATGACCTTGGCTACTCGAAGTTCAGCTGACGGTGTGTGCCAAAGATGGTTACTGTAGAGCACACACGGAGGAGGGTCGTGATGTCCCGGCAATGTTTCACCCACTATAAGAAGGATGGTGATGAGTTTCTGAAGGAGGTGAGAGCATGTGGCATGGCATGGATTTGCCACTATGAGCCAAAGTCCAAACGTCAGTCCATGAAATTGAAACATGTAGGCTCTCCTGTATAGAAGAAGTTTAAGCCCCACCGGTTCACGAAGAAGATAATGCCTACAGTGTTTGGGAAATGGAAGTGCCAATCATCATTTCATACATTGAGAAAGGAAGCGCTGTAAACAGTGTCAACTACTGTAAACTGCTGAGGCAGGTCAAGAAAGACAAAGAACAAACGCAGTAATCATCAGTCAGAAAAAGTCATCTTGCATCATGACCAGACAAGGCCTCACACAGCAGCCGAAACGGTGCAGACCATGAACGAGCTAAGCTAAGAACTTCCTCCTCATTCTCCTAACAGTCCAGACCTGGCCACTCCAGACTTTCACCTGTATGGTCCCTTGAAATCGTTCACAAGAAGTACGAATTTTAAAAGTGACGATGAAGTTAAAAGTGTTATGAACTGAGACATTAGTCCAAATATTTTTACACTGGGGAATATAGAAGCTTCTACTCAGATGGGAAAAGTGCGTGACTTTTTATTTATCTGTAAAGGTTACATTTACTCTTCTCCTTCACATCTTTATATCTCAATCTCATTGATGAAATTTCACACAAATATACTTTATCTGTCTTGGCGAAAATTCACTTTACTTGTTCTCGACATCAGCCATACCGGATTCCAACTTTATTATTATTATTATTATTATTATTATTATTATTATTATTATTATTATTATTATTGACTTTTATTAGATTCACATTTTTAAATATTACATCGAATTATTCCTAAATGAAAGAATTTCAGAACCGAACCAATCAACGCGGATATTTGGCCTCATTTGCTAGCGATAAACTAGCCGCCATTTTGAACAGAACCAACAAACGAATCAACTGCGAAATGGTTTACTTTAGATTAAAATTCCGAGATGGACAGAACTTCATTTCACAAATACTGTTTTTATCCTCACGTCTACAAAAATAAAAACTAAAATGCAGAGATTTTATTTATTACATGTCAGGTGCGTCAATAATTTTTCAATGATGTTATTTTCCATATAAATAGTACCTGAAGCGTGTTCTGGCATGGTTAAACAGGTAAGATAGGCAAATTGTGTGGATGTAATGGAGAACAGAAATAAAAGAAGATACATTTTCATTTATCAGTTTACAGTAAGAGAACGAGACGAAAACATGTATAAAATTGATCTCTTCAAAACAAGTCATTAAATATTCTTTTTTCTCCTCTTGTTCTGTTGACTTTATGTGAGACTCGAATACAATGCCAACAACTATCCGGTAATAATCACCTTTGTATTGGTATTCATTTCAAGGTTCCGTTGCGTTTCATTCAAGAAGATTTCGATATTTCAACTTCTCCAGCAATTCAGTCCCACTCACAGACGATGATATGAAGCTACAAATCTATAGCGGTGATTTAATGATTATCGTCGCACATTGCGGGTTTGCTGTGTCATGTTCGTGTCTATTTGATCTGTTGCAATATTTTATCAACACCCATGGAAAATGGATCAATTATTCTAGGTGACATGACAGGAAACTTACCAACGAAAAGGAAATCTTTACAATAACATTCTCCACCAATTTGTTGATACTCAAATATATTTGAAGACAAAATATATTTGAATTTCAAACTTGTATTGCACTGGCACAATATGTTTCAAAACTGACCAAAACTATGATAATATCCAGTTTGTTTGCTTTCTAATTTCTGTTTCTAATTATATCGGTTCTAAAGCACATTGGGTAATGGAAATGGGAAGAGACCAGCTACACGAACGGCTGATAAAACTGACCAAAGAAATTGTGCATGGTTATAAGAAGACACTTGAAAAAAGTAATAGAAAGGCTGATGTACAAAACGATGTGATAAAATAAGTTGGACAAGACCTAGAAAAAAATAAGTTGGACAAGACCTAGAAAAAATAAGTTGGACAAGACCTAGAAAAATATATTGGACTAGACCTAGAAAAAAAAAAGTTGGACAAGACCTAGAAAAAATAAGTTGGACAAGACCTAGAAAAAATATATTGGACTAGACCTAGAAAAACATAAGTTGGACAAGACCTAGAAAAAATAAGTTGGACAAGACCTATAAAAAAATAAGTTGGACAAGACGTAGTAAAAAATAAGTTGGACAAGACCTAGAAAAAAATAAGTTGGACAAGACCTAGTAAAAAAAATAAGCTGGACAAGACCTAGAAAAAATAAGTTGGACAAGACCTAGAAAAAAATAAGTTGGACAAGACCTAGTAAAAATAAGTTGGACAAGACCTAGAAAAATATATTGGACTAGACCTAGAAAAAAAAAAGTTGGACAAGACCTAGAAAAAATAAGTTGGACAAGACCTAGAAAAAATATATTGGACTAGACCTAGAAAAACATAAGTTGGACAAGACCTAGAAAAAAATAAGTTGGACAAGACCTAGAAAAAAATAAGTTGGACAAGACCTAGAAAATAAATAAGTTGGACAAGACCTAGAAAAAATAAGTTGGACAAGACCTAGAAAAAATAAGTTGGACAAGACATAGAAAAAATAAGTTGGACAAGTCCTAGAAAAAAATAAGTTGGACAAGACCTAGAAAAAAATAAGTTGGACAAGACCTAGAAAAAATAAGTTGGACAAGTCCTAGAAAAAAATAAGTTGGACAAGACCTAGAAAAAAATACGTTGGACAAGAACTAGAAAAAATAATTTGGACAAGACCTAGAAAAAAATAAGTTGGACAAGACCTAGAAAAAAATAAGTTGGACAAGACCTATAAAAAAATTAAGTTGGACAAGACCTAGAAAAAATAAGTTGGGCAAGAGCTAGAAAAAAATAAGTTGGACAAGACCTAGAAAAAATAAGTTGGACAAGACCTAGAAAAAAATAAGTTGGACAAGACTTAGAAAAAAATAAGCTGGACAAGACCTAGAAAAAATAAGTTGGACAAGACCTAGAAAAAAATAAATTGGACAAGACCTAGAAAAAAATAAGTTGGACAAGACCTAGAAAAAAATAAGTTGGACAAGACCTAGAAAAAAATAAGTTGGACAAGAACTAGAAAAAATAAGTTGGCAAGACCTATAAAAAAAATAAGTTGGACAAGACCCAGAAAAAAATAAGTTGGACAAGACCTAGAAAAAAATAAGTTGGACAAGACCTAGAAAAAATAAGTTGGACAAGACCTATAAAAAAATTAAGTTAGACAAGACCTAGAAAAAATAAAGTGGGGAAGACCTAGAAAAAAAAATAAGTTGGACAAGACCTAGAAAAAAATAAGTTGGACAAGACCTAGAAAAAATAAGTTGGACAAGACATAGAAAAAAAAATAAGTTGGACAAGACCTAGAAAAAATAAGTTGGACAAGACCTAAAAAAAATAAGTTGGACAAGACCAAGAAAAAAAAATAAGTTGGACAAGACCTAGAAAAAATAAGTTTGACAAGACCTAGAAAAAATAAGTTGGACAAGACCTAGAAAAAAATAAGTTGGATAAGACCCAGAAAAAAATAAGTTGGACAAGACCTATAAAAAAAATTAAGTTGGACAAGACCTAGAAAAAATAAGTTGGGCAAGACCTAGAAAAAAATAAGTTGGACAAGACCTAGAAAAATATATTGGACTAGACCTAGAAAAAAAATAAGTTGGACAAGACCTAGAAAAAAATAAGTTGGACAAGACCTAGAAAAAAATAAGTTGGACAAGACCTAGAAAAAAATAAGTTGGACAAGACCTAGAAAAAAAAATTAGTTGGACAAGACCTAGAAAAAAATAAGTTGGACAAGACCTAGAAAAAATAAGTTGGACAAGACCTAGAAAAAAATAAGTTGGACAAGACCTAGAAAAAATAAGTTGGACAAGACCTAGAAAAAAAATAAGTTGGACAAGACCTAGAAAAAAATAAGTTGGACAAGACCTAGAAAAAATAAGTTGGACAAGTCCTAGAAAAAAATAAGTTGGACAAGACCTAGAAAAAAATAAGTTGGACAAGAACTAGAAAAAATAAGTTGGACAAGACCTAGAAAAAAATAAGTTGGACAAGACCTAGAAAAAAATAAGTTGGACAAGACCTATAAAAAAATTAAGTTGGACAAGACCTAGAAAAAATAAGTTGGGCAAGAGCTAGAAAAAAATAAGTTGGACAAGACCTAGAAAAAATAAGTTGGACAAGACCTAGAAAAAAATAAGTTGGACAAGACTTAGAAAAAAATAAGCTGGACAAGACCTAGAAAAAATAAGTTGGACAAGACCTAGAAAAAATAAGTTGGACAAGACCTAGAAAAAATAAGTTGGCAAGACCTAGAAAAAAATAAGTTGGACAAGACCCAGAAAAAAATAAGTTGGACAAGACCTAGAAAAAATAAGTTGGACAAGACCTAGAAAAAAATAAGTTGGACAAGACCTAGAAAAAATAAGTTGGACAAGACCTATAAAAAAATTAAGTTAGACAAGACCTAGAAAAAATAAGTTGGGCAAGACCTAGAAAAAAAAATAAGTTGGACAAGACCTAGAAAAAAATAAGTTGGACAAGACCTAGAAAAAATAAGTTGGACAAGACCTAGAAAAAAATAAATTGGACAAGACCTAGAAAAAAATAAGTTGGACAAGACCTAGAAAAAAATAAGTTGGACAAGACCTAGAAAAAAATAAGTTGGACAAGAACTAGAAAAAATAAGTTGGCAAGACCTATAAAAAAAATAAGTTGGACAAGACCCAGAAAAAAATAAGTTGGACAAGACCTAGAAAAAAATAAGTTGGACAAGACCTAGAAAAAATAAGTTGGACAAGACCTATAAAAAAATTAAGTTAGACAAGACCTAGAAAAAATAAGTTGGGCAAGACCTAGAAAAAAAAATAAGTTGGACAAGACCTAGAAAAAAATAAGTTGGACAAGACCTAGAAAAAATAAGTTGGACAAGACATAGAAAAAAAAATAAGTTGGACAAGACCTAGAAAAAATAAGTTGGACAAGACCTAAAAAAAATAAGTTGGACAAGACCAAGAAAAAAAAATAAGTTGGACAAGACCTAGAAAAAATAAGTTGGACAAGACCTAGAAAAAATAAGTTGGACAAGACCTAGAAAAAAATAAGTTGGATAAGACCAAGAAAAAAATAAGTTGGACAAGACCTATAAAAAAAATTAAGTTGGACAAGACCTAGAAAAAATAAGTTGGGCAAGACCTAGAAAAAAATAAGTTGGACAAGACCTAGAAAAATATATTGGACTAGACCTAGAAAAAAAATAAGTTGGACAAGACCTAGAAAAAAATAAGTTGGACAAGACCTAGAAAAAAATAAGTTGGACAAGACCTAGAAAAAAAAATTAGTTGGACAAGACCTAGAAAAAAATAAGTTGGACAAGACCTAGAAAAAATAAGTTGGACAAGACCTAGAAAAAAATAAGTTGGACAAGACCTAGAAAAAATAAGTTGGACAAGACCTAGAAAAAAAATAAGTTGGACAAGACCTAGAAAAAAATAAGTTGGACAAGACCTAGAAAAAATAAGTTGGACAAGTCCTAGAAAAAAATAAGTTGGACAAGACCTAGAAAAAAATAAGTTGGACAAGAACTAGAAAAAATAA
Source organism: Euprymna scolopes (assembly GCF_053919585.1). Lineage (NCBI taxonomy): Eukaryota > Metazoa > Mollusca > Cephalopoda > Sepiida > Sepiolidae > Euprymna > Euprymna scolopes. The sequence goes on from NC_136513.1 coordinate 228,342, forward strand.
GTTGGACAAGACCTAGAAAAAAATAAGTTGGACAAGACCTAGAAAAAAATAAGTTGGACAAGACCTATAAAAAAATTAAGTTGGACAAGACCTAGAAAAAATAAGTTGGGCAAGAGCTAGAAAAAAATAAGTTGGACAAGACCTAGAAAAAATAAGTTGGACAAGACCTAGAAAAAAATAAGTTGGACAAGACTTAGAAAAAAATAAGCTGGACAAGACCTAGAAAAAATAAGTTGGACAAGACCTAGAAAAAATAAGTTGGACAAGACCTAGAAAAAATAAGTTGGCAAGACCTAGAAAAAAATAAGTTGGACAAGACCCAGAAAAAAATAAGTTGGACAAGACCTAGAAAAAATAAGTTGGACAAGACCTAGAAAAAAATAAGTTGGACAAGACCTAGAAAAAATAAGTTGGACAAGACCTATAAAAAAATTAAGTTAGACAAGACCTAGAAAAAATAAGTTGGGCAAGACCTAGAAAAAAAAATAAGTTGGACAAGACCTAGAAAAAAATAAGTTGGACAAGACCTAGAAAAAATAAGTTGGACAAGACCTAGAAAAAAATAAGTTGGACAAGACCTAGAAAAAAATAAGTTGGACAAGACATAGAAAAAATAAGTTGGACAAGACATAGAAAAAAACATAAGTTGGACAAGACCTAAAAAAAATAAGTTGGACAAGACCAAGAAAAAAAAATAAGTTGGACAAGACATAGAAAAAATAAGTTGGACAAGACCTAGAAAAAAATAAGTTGGACAAGACCTAGAAAAAATAAGTGGGACAAGTCCTAGAAAAAAATAAGTTGGACAAGACCTAGAAAAAATAAGTTGGACAAGACCTAGAAAAAATAAGTTGGACAAGACCTAGAAAAAAATAAGTTGGATAAGACCTAGAAAAAAATAAGTTGGATAAGACCCAGAAAAAAATAAGTTGGACAAGACCTATAAAAAAATTAAGTTGGACAAGACCTAGAAAAAATAAGTTGGGCAAGACCTAGAAAAAAGTAAGTTGGACAAGACCTAGAAAAAAAATAAGTTGGACAAGACCTAGAAAAAAATAAGTTGGACAAGACCTAGAAAAAAATAAGTTGGACAAGACCTAGAAAAAAATAAGTTGGACAAGACCTAGAAAAAAAAATTAGTTGGACAAGACCTAGAAAAAAATAAGTTGGACAAGACCTAGAAAAAATAAGTTGGACAAGACCTAGAAAAAAATAAGTTGGACAAGACCTAGAAAAAAATAAGTTGGACAAGACCTAGAAAAAAAATAAGTTGGACAAGACCTAGAAAAAAATAAGTTGGACAAGACCTAGAAAAAAATAAGTTGGACAAGACCTAGAAAAAAATAAATTGGGCAAGACCTAGAAAAAAAAAGTTAGACAAGACCTAGAAAAAAATAAGTTGGACAAGACCTAGAAAAAAATAAGTTGGACAAGAGCTAGAAAAACAGTATAAATGAAGATGCGATAAAACAGTAAAATAATTTATTAAAAATACCCCAAAGGTCTCAAGAGAAGAGTCCACTAAGAACTGTGCAAAACACTACACTACAAAAAACGCAACTAATTAAATATTAGTTTCGCCGTTCCAGCTGATTACAGGATTGATCTCAGGGAGACAAAAAAGCAAATGAATGAGTGATGGCAATGTATATATAAAAGTAGGCATACAGTCCCGATAACCTGAAAAATGCCTGTCAGGATTCGAATTAAACAGGAGACTTACATCATTCAAATGGAAAAAAAAGTTGAAATATTATTAGCTGCAGAAACCAATAATTTTGTGCTATATCTCGAAGCTGGTGTCACCACATATGTGGACGTATGTTTTGAGGTGAATGAGCTTAATTGAATTTTGGCATTTTAAGTTTCTTTGGGCTCATGAGCTGGTCCTATTTTAGCTTATTTTTTGTTGGTCAGTGTAAGTTACGTTATTTATTTTTTCATTAGATTATTTTGCCTGTTTTCACCATTGCCGTGCGTTTTATTGTCACACTTTTTTATTAATTTTTTTAAAATTCTTACTCAGTTTATCTACTTGTAGGGAAACTCGTAACTTACTTGACTATCACGTGTGCATGATTCAACGGGTGGGTCATGAAACGAAATGAAAGAGAAAGAAAGGAAAACTAACATGGCGACACAGTTTGTTTTATGGTGAATAAGAACGTGACCGAGAATGTTTAAGCGAATGAAACTGGTCTATAAAAGCAGACGTGAAGCAAGCATGAGGCAAGTTGAGAGAAGGCGTGTTACTTATGGAGACGTGTGGAAGTCAGCTGGAAAGAACGTTGAGTTTGGAATTCGGAAGTATTGACAACGGTGTCGAATTTAACGAAGAAATCGGTGATTTGAAGTACAGAATAAGTAATACTTGAGTTATTTTATTATCCTATTGTTTCTAGTTTCCCTACAGGTATTGTTGATATTGTGATTTTCTCCAGATTCCATATTCTTTTTAATTCTCCAGCAAATTCGCAGTTTGGTTGATTGTATCCTTCTTATTGATTATCTTCCTGCCTGAGGGAATTTGTCTGTACCTATATGCCACAGAGAACTTTGTAATTTTTAGTTTTAATACTGTCACAGTATGTCTGTAAAATTTCTCTCTATGTTCAAAATGCAGGCGATTTTATAATTCACCTCCCAATGCTTTCATGTCTGTTGTACGCTTTGATTAGTTTGTTGCATTCACGTATGTAAGTTATCGTTTCTTCTCTTTGTTTATATGGTTTTCGTTTGCTGTTTTCATGGATATTGTCTCATTAAACTATTATTACTATTATCATTTTATATATATATTGAAATTAATAAGTTATATAAAATATTATCTATATTTATAATGAACCTATAATACATGTGAATCTAATATTCTTCTAAGAGCAGTCATCTTAAGATGTTTCCTTTCTATATACGAAAGAAAAGCGTTTGCTTTTGAGAAAAAATGAAATTTTGTTTTTCTGAAATAGCAAAAATTCATGAATGTATAACAATTAACTTCAATATTTACTTTATAATATATAGATAAAATTAAAAAATATCAAAGATTGTTTCATTTATTTTGTTCATCTGCCCTTTCTGTTTATTAAATACGTGTAATATTATTATTTTTATTATTATTATTTTTATTATCATTTTTATTACTAGCAGGCTACCCGGAGCTGCCAGGTTGTAAAATACGCTTAAATTTGATATTTTTTTATTAATGCATATTTCGTATTTATTATTATATTATGTTGGACACAATATATAGTAATGATTTAAGAAGAAAAAAAAATAATATGACTCGTGGGCCACCTCCGAGAATCGAAACCAACATTTTGGCTTACGATTTACTTTTTCATTTGATATTAATGCTTGAGCGATGAAGACATATTTGCTGTAAGGCTAAAAATTAAAATATGATTTACGTTACGCATGCACGTATGTAATGCCGTCGTTCAACATTCACCTGGCAAATTTAATTTTTTATTTTTACACTTTTGTACTGATTTTCTCCGGCTAAAACTCTAATATAAAGTTTCACATGGGCTCGAATACCCTATATATGAAGTTTCATGTCTTTAAACCAAATACTGACAGAGGAGTTTGATAGGCAAAATTCTTTAAACAAATATATACATATGCATACGTAAATATATATATATAGAAATGGGTTTATATTTACTATAAGCTTTTAACGCAAAGATTACACGAGTATAAATCATGTAGCATATCTGCATAAATATAATTCAACGTAATAGTTAACTAAAGATTATCATCGCATAAGAAAGCCGAAACAACTAAAAAGGAATTAATTAAAATGAATGTTTAAAAGAATATGCAAATTATCTAGATCTTTTGTAGATGTTTTCTCAATCATTAAATCATTTCTCTCCGATAGGCTCATAAGAGTAGTGGTCGATGGACAAAAATCAGAGGCCTGCAGTATTAATGCTGGAGTCCGTCAGGGGTCAATCCTGGGCCCAACTCTCTTCCTGATCTACATCAATGATCTCCCTAAACACATACTTAAATCATTCGTTGACATCTATGCTGATGACACGACCATCTACGGTAACACATCAAAGGCTGTAAATGACAAAGTTCTCTCTGATTCTCTCTCCTCTGATCTCGAGCGCGTGGTTCAGTGGGGGAAGACGTGGCTAGTTACCTTTAATGCATCTAAAACCAAACTCCTATCCTCACATCATCAACGCTCTGATCCCCATCTGGCATCAATTGGGATGGATGGCTCTCGTCTGAGAGAGGCCCCGTGTTTTGACAAGCTTCTGGGTTTGACTTTTACTCCTGATCTGAAATGGAACACGTACATCAAGTCTGTTGCCAAGGTCGCTGGAAAGATGGTGGGATCCTTCCACCGCTCCAGAAGATATCTCACTACTGATGACATTCTCTATCTATATAAAAACCAAGTATGTCCAAGGATGGAATACTGCTGCCATATCTGGGCAGGAGCTGCTAAAAACAGCCTATCCTGCCTTGACAGAGTACAAAATAGGCTTCGTGGCTTAGTGGGGGATGCCCTTTTCTCTACCCTGCAACCTCTCTCTCACAGAAGAGACGTTGCGAGCCTATCCTTGTTTTATCGTTATTTCCATGGTAGGTGCTCGTCTGAACTCCAATTTCTGGTCCCCCCTCGCCAATCTTTCACGAAAAACACCCGTCTAGCCCAATCCACTGTGAAAAATTTCCCCTACTCTTTATCTGTGCCTAAATCAAAACGTGGATTCCATGAACAAAACTTCTTTCTTAGAACTGCACGCCTGTGGAACTCTGTTCTGTCTGCCTGCTTCTCACCTGACTACAACTTGGATGTGTTCAAGTCCAACATTAACAAATTCCTGATGAACCGCCCCCTTAAGTAAACACTTAATCAAATTTCCACACTAACGTAATGTACTTGCAATAACTCTTATCCCTGAGTGTCTTCCGGGCCTTGATAAGTGGTGACCACAGTGTAATAAAAAAAAGATGTATGCAATTCCATGAACCATGTATAACAAAGTTGTATTTTTTTTGTAAATAAATAGAAAAAGGGGTTTGAATATGAATATTAATACCCCCCCCCTGCAAAGTTATAAGAAAATATAATAGACTAGTATGGATGCCCGGCGTTGCCCGGGTGTTTGGAGGTGTATGCTGAGCCAAAAAAAAGGTCCATTTTATAAACTTTGGCCCCTATTATGACCCCTTAACATTTAATTTTTTTGGCTCTAATCAAGTTATTAAGTTAGATCCATGTCCAAGGAACCTATATAAAAAAATTCAAGTGTTTAGACCCAAAATTGTAGGAGGAGTTTTGTAGAGTTCTCAAAGGTGAAATCATTGAACTTTGACCCCTTAACAGCGAAATTTCTGGCCCAAAACCGATCACATCAATTTTCACAAATCTCAGTACCCTATATACCAAATTTCGAGTCTGTAGACAAAAAAATTGACATAGTTATTGCGTAAGGAAATGTACACAGACAGAAACACACACATACACGTTCACTTTTATAGATATATAGATTATTGTTATTATTATTAATAATGTTATTAGTTGTAGTAGTAATATTAGTAGTAGAAGTAGTAATATAGTCGAATCAAATGAAAAGAAAAAGAGTTGGTTTTTGTAATCGTATTCTCTTTTTACTCGTACTTGAAATCAAGCAGCCTCCATGAATAAGATGTTCCGCCAAGCGTAATAACGTCTACAAAACAAAGAAATGAAGAAAGTTAGAGTTAGGTGAACTAAAATAGATGGATTAGAAGATAGTAGGAAGGAAATTAGGAACCAACGAAGATGCCGGATGAGTTTGCATGAAATCGAATAAGAATTCATCGAGACTTGATCGTTTTACGATCAGCAATAGCAATTCTATTTAAAACTTACTTTTGACAGATCGAAAAAATGTAATTGTGAACGTAAGAATAAGGGACCAGGAAAATATTTATAGCAATTTAGGGGTGACAGAATGATTGACGTCTGGACATTTATTACCTCCCATAGACATTTAGCTTATATGCATCCAAATTGAGATACATCCATACAACGTGCCAACTTAGCGATAAAAATTATATTATAAACTTGAACACGACAGTCCAACGAATATGCTATTTCAAACTGAAGTGTGACAGATTAAAGAGAATGTTATTTAAAACCTAAATTGCATTTTACACGTAAGTGATGAAAAAAGAATTTAAAATGTTTTTTTAATTCTACCGAACATAGCTTCCACTTAACTACTACTTCACTTAGGTGCTTTTAATATAAGATGCATCCATCCAAAATGAGAGAGAAATAGATATATAGATAGATAGATAGATAGAGAGAGAGAGAGAGAGAGAGAGAGAGAGAGAGAGAGAGAGAGAGAGAGATGTTTCAAACTGAAGCACTACGAACCGCCAGGCTGACAATCTTCGCATAGTTGTGCGAGGACGCATATTACTTGAGAGTCACTTTAGACTGGTTGTAGGAAGAAAAAGAGGAAGGCATGAACCATGTAGACAGAGGGCAGGGCCATGGTGATTAGAACAATAGCAATGGAGAAGGCACGTGGAAAGAGTGGGGGAATTATTAAAACATAGAAAAAACACGCGAAGCAGCAATAAAAAAATATGGCAGAAATACATGAATAATGCGGATAACATATGAATGAAAGATTAAATCGATATAGAAAAAAGAAAAATAGAAGTATTTCATGCGTGCACGGACATGCAGGTACGAATGACTTTCTATCTTTTCTTACATTCATTGATTCGCCATCTCTTTCTCTCTGATTCTCTTTGAATTTCTCTGTTTCTATGTCTAGTCATGATTTTAAAAGTTATTGAAAATATGTCTTGGGTACCATCAACAAGAATCGCAACCAGGCCGTTTAGCCCTTCAATCTTAGTTTTTATATATTTCTCCAGCGTCGTTAATATTTGAGCTATCGACAAATTGATTCAAAACGTCAAGAATGAAGAGAATTGAGCTTTAATTTTGTGCACACGAAAACGTCACAGCAGAAGTAATGTTTTATTCGACTTACAGTATCAAGGTCAACTGTTTTGTTTCTAATTTTAACAGCAATTTTTGCCTGCTAAAATCAAAATAAGAAGTTTGATACGGATGCAAATATCTTAAACATCAAATCCCAACTCTGTAGATTAAATATTCAGAGAGGAGTTTGGTAGAGAATTTTTGCACAAGCCGACTTATATATTTGCTTATGCACGTTTCATTCAAAAGCAGAGGCAACTCTTGTTTGTTTCTATTAGGATCCATTTTTTCTGTTTGAGGGACTAGTTTCCAAACATTCTCTTCGTATATAAAAAGAAATTTGCCGTATTCGCGAATGTTTTCAACCTCTGTAAGTCGTCATCAGGCGAGTGATGGAAAATAATAAAAAATAAGGTAATAAATAGAATGGAAAGACGATTAAAATCGTTTAAAATCGGTTAAAATACTTAAAAGCATTTAAGCGTGCCATCTGCTTCGTATTGCACTTGTTAATAGTTGCTTTTTTAATACGGATTAATAAGGCTTCAATAATTAGGAGGCGTACATCACAGTGAGAGCTAAAATGGCAGTGTTTGTTTTTTAGTATGTCTTTAAATTCGGTAAGTTGACGAGAGATGCTGGTTCGAGTAATGCTAATGTACGTGTTATTTTAAGAGACACATTCTCGTATGGGGCATTTAAAGACGTACGCAGGATTTTTAGTTCTAAGCATTCTATCGTCGGATGTAGGGTTAATGTTTATTAATAATTGGCTTCTTATATATATATATATATATATATATATATATATAAGAAGCCAATTATTATATATATATATATATATATATGGTCAATTATTATATATATATATATATATATATATATATATATATATATATATATGGTCAGGTCATGTCATATGGTCAGGTCATGTCATATGCTACCGGTACCATGTAACTCATGGTCGCGTCACCGGCGACTAAACTGGTTCCCCCACCAGACAAAACTTTCCAAAGGGCGAATGAACCCTTTTCCGGGGTCAACGGCCAACTAGCACCATGTATATTTGTGTGTATATATATGTGTGTGTGTTGGCGTTGAGAGGGCTCCCGTAAGCCGTGATGAAGGAAACCTTTCTAGGAGAAGCAAATCTCTGATTTAAAAAAAACTATAAAGCGAAAGACCAGTACCCGCATTAAGCTGGTCTGCAGTTTAATTTGTTGCTGGCTATCTTGCTCTTACTTGTTGCTGGATCTCAACATTTTGAATCGAGAGAGAGACTTAGCTGTCGCACAAAGCTAAAACTCTGTAACATCATTTTTGTATAGATACTCCCTCAGGCATTTGGGCTCATGGACATAAAGTGTCTAAGTGAGAGGCACTCGTCTGACAAGACATTGCAATCATCATATATATATATATATATTTGAAAATTTTGAGGCGTACAAAATTTGATAATGGCCAAAAACAGACTAATCAACGTTATGATTAAAAGATAAACAATGAAAATTGTTCCGTTCCTCGCTCAACAGAGCTAAATCGAGAAAAATACGATTAAAAAAAAGTCATGAACATTGCAGGGGAGAAAAAAAAAGCGAAAAAATAAACGTGGGGGGATTACATAGAAACAATATTAAGTCCTAAAAGATTTTCTTTTTGCTTGCAAAAAGAAGGTCTTAAAGACTTCGTGAAAATAGTTTCTAGAATTTTTAAATGAAAGGGCGAGTGAGACTTACTCAAGATCGTAAACGTGTCAGCACTGAAATTCGTGGAACACGCATGTTTATTTATAAGATGGTCGCAAATCGCAGATCCATACGTATTACTCAGAACATCCGAAGGTGAAAAATTTGCATAACGAATCTTTGATGGTACATGTTCTTTTAAATGGAAATCCAATCTTTGCGATGTTCGCTCAACTATAGTGCGCACTATATACATAAATATTTACTGATATATACATTAATATGTACTGCATATATATATATATATATATATATATATTAATATTTAATGCATATATATTAATATTTAGTGCATATATATATTGATATTTAGTGCATATATACATTAATATTTAGTGCATACATATATATTAATATTTAGTGCATATATATTAATATTTACTGCATATATATTAATATTTATTGCATATATATTAATATTTAGTGCGTATATATACATTATTATTTAGTACATATATATAAATTAATATTTAGTGCATATATACATTAATAGTTAGTTCATATATACATCAATATTTAGTGCATATATACATTAATATTTAGTGCATATATAAATTAATACGTAGTGCATATATATATTAATATTTAGGTCATAGATACCGTTATATTTAGTGCATATATACATTAATATTTAGTGCATATATATATAATATTTGGTGGCTATATACATTAATTAATTAGTTAACATTCACGTACATACTTGCATATTCATGACTGAGTATATTTAAAAGTTTATTTAAACACATTTTTAACTAAAAAAAGAAGGCTTTTAATATCAAGAAGGAAGAAACATTCAACTTCATAATATATAGATTTAGATATATTTACACACATATATATATGGATATTATAGCATGAAAATATATATATATTGAAAGCTTCTTCTGGAAGAAAACCATAAATTTTTTTGCGTATAGCTTACTTGGTATATTAGATTTTTATACTAATTTTACTACTACTACTACTACTACTACTACTACTACTCGCTACTCACGTTTTGAGTAGCATTAAAATAAATGTTTAATATGCATATATATATATATTATATTATTGACCTTACATTTTTACATGAAATAGTAATACATAAAATATACAAAATGAATTTGCGTATTTTAAACATTTTCTACTTTTCCTAGTTTTTTTGTTTTTTTTTACACAGGCATCACCAAATTATCAAGGCCAAGAGGCCAATCGAGGATAAGGGTTAAAGAGTGTACAGTAGAAATTGGACAATATAGTAATCATTAGTAATGGAAATTCGGTAAATTTGTTAACTTATATGGAACGGCTCATCAAGAACTTATTTACGTTAGACTTGAAGACAACCGTATTGTAGTCAGCCGGAAAGCAGGAAAACGGAAGACAATTCCACAGGCGTGCAGTTCTAAGAAAGAAGATTTTTTCATAGAATCTACGTTTAGGTTTAAGCACAGATAAAGAGTGGGGGGATTATTGATAGTGTTTTCAGCTAGACGAGTGTTTCTTTTGAAAGTTTGGCCAGAGGGACCATAGACTGAAGCTCAGTCGAACACTTTCCATGAAAATAACGATACATTAGAAACAAACTCGCAACATCTCTTTTGTGAGATAGAGGTTGCAGGGAAGAGAAAAGGACATCCCCTACGAGGTTCTGAAGTCTATTTTGAACTCTATCAAGGCAGGATAAGTCCTTTAGCAGCTTCTGCCCAGATGTGGCAACAGTATTCCATCCTTGGACGTACCTGGCTCTTATATAGATAGAGGATTTCATCAGCAGTGAGATATCTACTGGATCGATAGAAAGATCCCACCATTTTCCAGCGACCTTGACAACAAATTTGATGTACGTGTTCCATTTAAGGTCAGGAGTAACAGTCAAGCCCAGAATCTTGTCAAAACATGAGGCCTCATTAAGAGAGCCATTCATTTCAATTAATGGCATATGTGGATCAGAATGTTGATGAAAAGAGAGAAGCTTGGTTTTGGATGCATTAAAAGTAACTAGCCACTCCTTTCCCCATTGTACAACGTGATCAAGATCAGAGGAGAGAGAAACGGAGAGAACTTGGTCGTTTACTGTCGTAGATGTGCTACCATAAATGGTAGTGTCATCAGCATAAATGTCTACAAATGATATAAGGATGTGATTTGGAAGATAATTAATGTAGATCAGGAAAAGAGTTAGGCTCAGGATGGACCCCTGAGGGAATCCAGCATTAATACTGAGAGCTTCTGATTTTTGCCCCTCAACTGCAACTCTTATGAACCTATCAGATGAAATGATTTAATAATTGAGAAGACATTTCCAGCTATACCATAGCTAGAGATATTTTGAAGTAAACCTTTATGTAATACCCTATCAAAGTCCTTAGATATGTCAGGAGCAATTGACCTAGAAAGGTTGCCTCCGTCGAGAGATTAACTAATCCTATGAGATATAACTGTAAGCACATTTGCTGTAGATCTAGCAGAACGGAAACCATATTGAGTGTCACTAAGAAGGTTATTTTTGTTGAGATGGTTGATTACTTCTGCATTTAACACAGGTTCCAGCAACTTACTCATGACGCACAGGGGACTTATTGGCCTGTACTGAGGGGGGGTGAGCGATCACCTGAATTCTTAAATACAGGGCATACTGATGAGATTTTCCAGGGTGATGGGAAACTATTCTCCTTAAGACAACCTTTAAACAGTTTTGTATGTATGGTTGAAGATTTTTGAGTACTCTAATTGGAATACCATCAGGACCGGTTGCTTTACTGGAATCAAGGTTTTTGATTAGCTTGGCAACATCACGTACAGATATATGTATATCACATAGCCTGTTTTCTGATAAAGGAGGATATATTGGGGGTTGGCGGCCTTGGTCGCACAGGGTAGAATTAGCTGCAAAGTTCTTGGCAAAGAGTTTGGCTTTATCTGATGCTGACGAGATTACCTCAGGTCCATTGATGATAGTTGGGATAGAGCATACGCTTCTGTTCAGGATTCTGTTTGCTATTTGCCAAAACTGGTGGAAACCAAGTCGCTGATCAGCTACTTGACGGACTGTCCATACAACTCTCCTGCGTTCTTTATTACTTTCTTACAATGGTTGCTGGTAGTCCTGAAAGCGGCTTTAGCTTCCATACATCTATTACTTTGGAAGCAGTGGAAAAAGTGATTTCTGTACGCAATGGCAGCAACACATTCTGGAGAGAACCATGGCTGGCTGTTAGGTTTTTGCTGGAACTTTTTCGAGGGTATGAAACGGTCTATACCTACAATTAACTGATACTATAGAGGACACGTCCTTTTTAAACATGGAACGCAGAGGTAGATCAGATATAAATGTACGGAAGCTATCCCAGCCAGCCTTAGTGTATCGATATACTGTACGATGAAGAGGTACGTCTGGGGACTTATTACATTTCATTTTTATCTTAATTGATACAACAGAGTGGTCGGAAAATCCAAGAGGGGACAGAACAGAAACTGAACATAGTTCAGGTCAAGTGATAAAAAGGTCTAGTAGACTCGCATACTGACCGTCATTGTCAGGCACACGGGTGGGTTCGTGAACAATCTGAGTGAGGTCATTAGCAATGGAGAAACTATGACAGAACCTCCGCTCTTGTTTGAGTGAGTTAACCATTCTACGTTGTGAACATTGAAGTCTCCACATACGTGAATGTTAGCTGAAGGATAAGCAGATAGGACTTGGTCAATTTTCTCAGATATGCTTTAAAAGCATATCTGAGAAAATTGACCAAGTCTGTTGTGGGGACAATAGAGAGTAAATATAAATGCAGTAGTGTGAGCTAATGCAACCCGGAAGCACATATAGGGTAAGTGAGGATCTTCTCTGGGGATGTTCCTACCACATGTAAAGCCATCTTTAATATAGGCACATATTTCATGCCCATGGCGATCTTGGGGGTCAGATTTAGAGGTTAAGTTAGAATATCCTTTAATTACGAACTTTTCTAGAGAGATAGCCTGTCCAATGCCAGTTTCACTTAAAAATAAAAGGTCTGGTTTAGTCTCCTGTAATTGGGTTTCAACCTCTGGAAGGTTAGAACGTAGACCCCTGATGTTGGAGAAGGAGACCTGGTAGTTGGGGTCTACGTTGGAAGTTGGAGAACCGGGTTTAATCGTGTATTTTTTCTTGAAACTTGTCATAATGGAATTTTGGAATTGTCGACTAGGTCGTCAAATTTGCTTAGAGCAGGACAGAGAGGGGAAACTAAGAGAGAAAAAGAAACGAAGAATTTTTTTGTAGAACATGATAAGGTAAAGCCGTAACAATTACCCACTAGTATGGCATCGAAAGGCCCCACCAGAAGCTACTGCATGGTCCAGAATCTATTCACCAAATGGCAATACAGCAGCCCAAGTACTTTGCACCTGTTGATAGGACAGCCTCCTTAGTGGTTAATCCAAGGTTCGGGTCCCTGACTATCAGGCGGATAACTTCAGCCCAAATAAAACGTTTACCTCCAGCACCCTTACTAGTGACATGTGCTACAAGGATAGACATAGAAACAGAAAATTTCCGAAATCTCTGCCAACTGTTCGCGCAAAATGCTGCCAACCTAGAAAACAGCTTTTTCTTCTCCCTTTGTCAGAAAAATCACTCATTAAAAATGAGGACTGAAGGACAAATAAGGAGAAGCGAGAGTAACGCGAGCTGCCGATAACGCATCCACAATGCGTTTTCTACTCTCCATAGTTATATTTATCATTATTATTATTTTGATTGTCGTTTTTGTTTCTGTTGTTATTATGCAGCTCTATCTGTAAATATATTGAGCTTTTTATATGATGACTTTAGTTAAATTTGGAAAGCATATCTGTATGAGTTGTGTGTGTGTGTATGGGTGTGTGTGATACATATTTTTCCGTCTAAATAGGTTAATTCTGTTAACATTTTATAAATTAAAACTCTCGTTGTATTGAAAGAACTTATAAATCCGCTAATGTTCATATATGAATAGGGTAAAAACAGGACAGACTTGCCCCTTATACCTCGGTGAAAGAAAAAGGGAACTGCCAGAGTACACCTTCGGTTCGATTATTATCTGGCGTATGACACATTACATTTGTCTGGTTGAGAGAGTGGGTTGTATTCCCTACAATTCAACGTCCACGCAATTAGCTGCGGAATTCATATCATAATTTTACACTCAAATTTTCTGATTCTTTCTTGTAATATTGTTGTCTGAGCTTTTGACAATGCTGCTGTTTTCTCTTATCATATCGTTGTATAACCATATCTAAATCGATTTACTTTCTTGCCTGTTGGTAAAGTCTACTTAACAATTGATAGCATTTCAATTGCCATTTATTGACTTTAGTATAAATTATATCTTGACTTCTTTAGTCAAATGGTATTTCTAAATGCGTTCTTTTTATATATTACAAATTATATTAAGATAGAAGAGTTCTTAATGTTTATTTTTAAAAGTTTTTTTCTGGTGCATTAAAAACGTTCCTACATCGATAAATCATATGATACTCAGCGGTTTGCCTTTTTATTTCTTTTATAGAAAAGCTGTTTCTTACGTTCGGATGCGTCCAGCTATTCTAGAGATCTATCTTTTCGGTAAATACACTTTACAAGGTTAAAATTAAAAAGAATTCATACCTCAATCCAAGGGACTCATTTTATGTTCAAGTAAATTTTTGAAAAGTGTGCAATTAGTTTAATGAGGCGCTTTCTCCAGTTATCTAAAATATAACTGCTGATAATAATGTCTTTGTTTTTAATACAAGAGAACAAGACTTTGTCGTTTCATACAAACTATTTATTATAAGTAATTTCATTAATTATATCATCAAGAAAAAGAAAATAACAATAGCGATAATAATAAAAGTACCATTGAAAAGTTATTGTAATTTAGGAGTTGGTTGTATGCCAATTGAATCAATTTTAAGAAACCTTTTCAATCACAAACTGCCATCGCCGATAGAATCTCACGCAGGAGTTCAACATTCAAAATCCTCGACCTATCATGAATTGGAACACAGAAGGTATTGTCAGGATTACTGAAAAAAAAGTGGGCGGCTTATATCGTATTCGAAACCTAATTCCTGCCAGTATTTTATATCTGCACATGCTTGGAGTATTGTTGCAATGCTTGAAGCACCAACCACTAATCTTTTCTGATTAGAAAAAAGTTCAATAAAGAATCTATGATATAATAGATCCGACTCCGTCCACCAAATTTCCGATCAGTCTCATGCCTTAGAATTATAGCTAATATAGTATGCCCTAAACCCAAATAATAAAGATCAACCGGGAAAGCAACTAAATCCCACTTTGTCACTGTTAATGTTTCCTGATGCCGGAAGACTTTATACTCTAACAGTTTCTTTTCTAGAAATGCTAACCTTTGGATTTTTCTACTTGTTCCATATTTTTCTGATTCTTCCAATGTGAATAAAAATCCCGAAATTCCATACTAAGGATGTTGCCTTCAAATTCACAGTAGTCCATTACGTATATACAGCACAATTATGTGGATATAGCGATTCTCGCTAAATCGCCGAAATTAAGCAACGTCGAGTCTGGTCAGTACCAGATGAGTGCCCAATTTGGGAGTAACAGGCGCTATATGTAGAGAAACGTGGACAGCTCCCTGCAAGAGTTTAAAAATCCCAACGTCGTCATTTCCCCTAACAGGGATATACATGCAACTGGGAACCGCTTGTGAACTTCATGCTCCCATGAAACTTTTTCCTTTGGAAGAAGTCCATTAAACCCGCTTAAGGATTAGTGACACAGTTTTCATTTTTATTTCATAATAACGTCTCGGTGACAATACCCGTTGTTATGGTTTGAGGGGGAGAGATTGATAAAAATGAATAAGCAGTGTCTTCTTCCTGTGTCGTGGCATATTCATGCAGTAGATGAAATCATGGTTAGTGTTCTTTATAGGCTTCGATCCATTGCTTGTTCTCGGAGTTCAATGGTACCGTTGACATCCATTGCCCTGCATACCCAGTTTAAAATCCTTATTGTAACTTATGATAAAAAGCTGGCCTTCCCCTAGCTCTCTGTCAGTTTCGTTCTGCAAGATGTGCCGTTCGATGCCACCTTTTTCGCGCAATACGTGTACAACAAAACTGTACTACTTTTCCTTGAATGTCCGCATTAGCAAGCGATCGACCTTCGTTCTTTTTAGGACTTCAGCATTTGACATTCTATTTGTCCAAGAAATAGACAGCTGCCTCATAACGTCAACTCATCGTTTTGTTCATTGTCCAAGACTCACATCCATATGTCAGAACTGACAATATGTAATAATTTAGCAGCCTTTTCTTGATTCCAAGATTCAGACTCAGACTCAACAGTGTACATATTACTTAAGACCTAGTCTTCACGATGTTAATACCAAAGTTCGAATCTAGCGTGAGTCGAAATGATATTTAAAGTAGATGCGTGCATAGTATATTAACATAAAAAATTTCGGATATATTACGTTAAATAAAGCCTTTCGATGATTCGTAAATAGGCAGACATAAAGATTATTCGACATTCGTTCAAATTGAATACATTTTGCGTATATTTTTCTATTTTTTTTGTTAATAAAAACAGAAGGTAAACACATTAATCCTAGTTATTTACTCTCTCCTACATAGACTAGGTAGCGTATTTTCCCACGAAAATTCACAAATTTTTGTTGTAGTACCACTTAAACGATAAAAACGAGGTAAAAATGGAATTTCACATACCTCCATACTGTACCACCACTTAACAAAATGCGGGTAAAAACTACTACTACTACTACTACTACTACTACTACTACTACTAATAATAATAATAATAATAATAATAATAACGCTTGTTGCTGCAAGAAAAGAATCATTGATAATGGATAGTGTGGAAGTCGTAGTGATAGCTGAACATAGATAAAAACCTGTGCATTATCAAATCAACCGAGATGACAGCAATGATTAAACGGGAATATTTGAAAAGAACTAGAAAGCAAAATCTACGCCTGCAAACCAATATTCGAGTTGGCAAAAAAAATATCCAACGGCAAATCAACCAAGTAAAACATGATATATGTTCACAGCTAAAGAAAAAGACACGTTTGTTTGTACGATAATTTAATAGATTAGCGACTTTCTTCATCAGTGTACATAATTTATTGTTAATAGCAATACCCCTTTGAAATAATATATAACATATATATATATATATATATATATATATATATGTTATAGTTAATACTATTAATAAAGAGCAATTTTTCTCCCGTAAAATAATAATCATTATCAACTAATTATTGTTTTTTTTTATATAAAAAATGTTTCTCGTAATTTTGTTTAAATATAGCAATTTAAGGTTTTTAGGATATTAAATAGCTTGATCTGAATATTCTTCAGATAGATAAAACGAATATCACTTAATGAAATGTATTTATTTCAAACTAGCAGGCTGCGCGGCATTGCCCGGTCATAAAATACGCTTAAATATAATATTTTGATTAATGCAGATTTCATATTTATTATTATATTATATTATATTGGACCCAATATATAGTAATGATTTAAAAAGTTAAAAAAAAAAAAATCACTCGTGCGTCACCACCGACAATCGAAGCCAAAACATTTAGCTTACGATTTACTTTTTCATTCGACGTTGATTACTGTACTATGAAGACAAAAACTAAAAATTAAAACATAAACAAATAGTTATTACATCACGCATGCATATTCGTAATGCCATCGTTCGACCTTCACTTGGGAAATGTTATTTTTTTAATTTTCATACTTTTGCACTGAATTTTCCCGGCTAAAACCCAAATGTAAAGTTTCGTATGGGTTCGAATACCCTATTTATAAAGTTTCATGTCTGCAGATCAAAAATTAACGGAGGAGTTTGGTAGGCAAAACGTTTTAAACAAAAATATATCCGCATGCATGAATATATATAGAAAGAGTTTTATGCTTACTACAAACTTTTCATTCAATATTACGCAAGTATAAATCATGTAGAACATTTGCATGAAGATAATTACACGTAATAGTTCACTTAAGATGATCATCGCATAGGAAAACCGAAAAAAATAATAGAGAATTAATCAAAATAAATGTTTAAAAGAATATGCAAATTATCTAGATCTTTTGCAGATAAATGCAATTCAATGATCCATATATAATTAAGCCGTATTTTCTCTTTCAACAAATAGAAAAAAAAGTTTTTTTTAATATGAATATCAACACACTCACACACACAAAACTAAATTTATAGGAGTATAGATAGAATATATATTATTGGTTTGGTTGACGGAACGCATCTATTGTTTTGTAATTATGGCATAATTTTAAGAAGAATATTTATGGCAAATGCACAAATGTGAGGAGAGAAAGAGCGAGAAAATACGCGAGGAGGAAGTAAAATGGAATAAGACATCTAGTGGATGCGTTCGCATATAAACCCTTTATATAATAATGGTTCATATCTGATTAAGGTGAAAACCAAAATCAAGGATAAAATGTCAATTAGATTATAAAAATAATACTATCAAAGGATACCGATTTTTTATTCATGAAGAAGACGACCATGTTTTAGTCTGTAGGGAAGCATTCACAATTCAATTTGTTCGAAAGGTTAGATGTTCTTAGACAAAAATACTTGTTCCTTGGAGTTTTGTTTGATTTGAGATTCACAGAAAAAGAAAATTCTTTGCGATCTTGGTAGAAAAACAAGTAGTTGTTGAGAAAGTTTTCCAGAAAACACGAGAAATTAGTTAGTCGAACAACATTTATAAAATGCCCATGAAAGACTAGAAATGTCTTTTCTATAGAAAAGACACCATAGCAAAAGAAACAGATGATCTCTTACGAAGTCTGCTTTCTCCTAAGAAGCTTTATGTATTCTTTTATGTGTCCGTCCCTTCCTTAATCTCTTGGTCTGCTCCAAGATTCAATTAGCATATCTATTGTTTAACAGAATTTTTTCTTAAATACGTCCAGAAATCACCCGAAAAACCTAACCTCGGACGTTTGGAAAATCATATAGTCTTTCCATCGCTAAACGCGCAAATTAGAAACATATTTAAAAAAAAATAACTATTTGTTTTAAAATAAAGCCAATTTATATAAATTATTTTTTATTGTGTTTTAACATTGCAATGGGATTCAATATTTTTTTGTGATATAAAATCAACCAGAATTCACAGATATTTGTCAATGGCATCCGAATCACGGCTCCTGCCCAGGTCGACTACTTTGTCGTCATTGAATATTCAGAGACGGCGGTCATCCTATTTTACATTGAACACCTTGTGCTTTTGTTGTGTCATCGTCAGTAGATGTAGCAACACGTGACAGGGAAGCGTTTACGTTTCTTAACTACTTAAATCAATTTCGCGATCTTTTCCAGTTCACATTTCACTATTCATTCGAACAACCTGTCGGATCCCGATGATTATATTTCAAACGGTCGATGGTCCGCAAAGAGAAAGATGTGTGTGCGTAGGTAGGTAGGAATACTGACACGTGTCAGTTTTACTGAAAATGAGGGGGTGGAAACTCGGGAGATTGACGGAGTGATCGTTCCGATAGATCTGTCCGAGATAAGCACCGAGTGGGACGGTTTCAATTGCAACACAATCGATAGTCCGCATCTTAATACAAGCTTATTTAAATGCGGATTATTATTTTTACTGATATGTATGCACGTATATTTCTAGACGGACTCTCAAATGAACATGGACACACAGACACACACGAACACACACACACACGCACAAACACACACACATACCTGTGTATGTATGTATGTATGTATGTATGTATGTATGTATGTATGTCATCGGCACTGGACCACCATGAAATAATTTCGTTAGAAAGCGCAACGTCTCGGATGAAAATATGCAAAACTTGGCCCAAATTATTAATTCTATGACCGTAAACTGAGCAAGTTTTCGCAAGGGGGAGTACCCTTTCTCGCGGATTTCCAACGTTATTGTTACATACTTTTAACAGAAATCAATGTATTCATGTATTAAAGTTTGGAAAAATGCTGACTCATGTTACAGAAAATTTCGTCATTTCTCTTTAATTGTGTTTATTATTTTTACACGATAAACTAAAAGGTTCTACACTCTAAATCCGATAAATAGTGATTTCCAAGTAAAACAAATGGTACCCACGTAATTGTCGCGTCTAAAATAGTACAATAACCAATAATCAAGAAAAACAATAAGGTAGAACACTTATTTAGGCAAAAAACTGAACCAATAAGCAGGTGATATGTTTTCCAAACAAATCAATGTATTTGTGTATAAATTGAAAAAATGCTGAGTCATTTTACTGAAAATGACGTAATTTCTCTTTAACTTAACTGGCCGTTTACTTTAGCATTTGTTAAAATATGATATCCGTACTATGTTTATGATAGGGTGGGAGATGAGGTTGCTAAAATTCTGAGAATAGATACTACACTTTGAGCTTAGCCAAAAGACCGAGTAACTGTAATGTAGAATAGTTTCGTACCAGGCATTATCTCCTCCTTAAAAACAAAAAACAAAAACAAAAAAAAACAAACAAAAGTACATAAAAATCGACACAGAATATATTTCGTCCTTATTTGTCATATTCCAAAAGTTGCATAAGTAGTGTTCGTTTTGTTGTCACTTCCAAATATTATTTTCTGCGTTTGTGTTAGCATAATTTCAAATGTGATACCTGTTTGTTTAAGTTTTATTGGGAATGATGAGGTCTCTGGATAGCTGATAAAAATACTTCACTTTAATCTTAGCCAATCCATCTTAGGCTATCGCAAAGCAAAAACAAATAACATCCACATAAAAACACGCGATACATTCAGTCGGGCGAGATAGCCTAGTAGTAGAAGGTTACGCTTCTTACCATGGGGGGGGGTCCAGATTTCAAATCTCGCTAGATCTAGCCACTCTGATGAGTCGTAGACGACGAAACACGTGTCAGTGGATAATTATATTTTAAAAATAATACATATGCCGCTCCTCATTTGGAAGTACCAAAATGGGTTAAAGGAAAAGTTATTCTCAACTCGCATTTAGGTAAAAATGCACTTTCGTATATATAAAAAAATATATATCCCAAAACAAAAATAAATAACATGTATATATATATATATATATATATATATATGTGTGTGTGTGTGTGTGTGTATGTGTGTGTGTGTGTGTGTGCGCGCGTGTGCGTGTGTGTGTACCGATTGTAGCACCTTTTCAATGTCCAAGCTAAAAGTGAAACGAATTTTTATTTAAAAATGAGTTTTCATGAAGCAATAAATAACCGAAGAATATGAATGAATTAAAATTTTCGATGATAAGGAGTATGAAAATCTTAATATTAGGTAAACTGTGAATGAAAACTTAAATATAATAAGAAATAATAACCGTATTAAAAGAATAAACATTATTTTTCTTCAGTTTTAGCGAATTATTTAAGCTTTGAATTAAAGCACTTTGAATTAATGATAAAAACAGGTGTCCTGTGCGTAGCGTGGTATAATGTCCAATTCCTGATGCTAATAAGTGCCGATGTAATAGTATAGTTTGACTGTTTGTTCTGTTTAGATGTTAATTCGGAATTTTGTATTTCGATATTGCGTCGAGAGTTAAGAACGTTTTAATGCTTCTCTGATGATATTTACGTTACATCATATAGTTCATAGGTTCGTTAAATATTTTGCTTATAATGGAATGGTGAAGGGATATTTTCTGGTTGTTATCGATCGTCGAATGGGTTTGATCATTTTCATTCTTTATAATTGTTTGTTTTAAAACGCGTTGTTAATTACTGGTCCGAGTCTCTCTCTCTCTCTCTCTCTCATATATATATATATATATATATATATATATATATATATATATATATATATATATATATATAGAGGTAGCATTTTTTCTCTAAGGCATATTTCATAAATAGTCGTTCCTTGTCTTCTATTTTCGATCCTTTCCAACTTTCGAACAACAGTTTTCACTTCTGGCAGGAACTGGCTGATGTAATCACCATATTTATCATAAGTTTGCGTACTTTCTGATCTTTCAGGATTAATATCCATGGATAAATTAATCTAACAGGTTTTGAATAATTTATATACTTTTTTCTTGTCTCTTTTCCCATTTGTTAATTGTTTTATTTATTCATGTATTTATTTTATCCTTATATCCATTGGTTAAAATTAATCGAATCCTGAAATGTTAGCAAAGCTATTAAAATAAATAACCTTACAAACACTTCAGGATGTTATTACTATTGCTAAAGTTTTTTTTTTATTAATATTAGTTTTTTTTTATTATTATTTTATTAGTAATACTTCTAATATTTCAAGTTTTCTTTTAGGTTTGTTCAAGTATTGATGTGTTATCAACTAAAATATTCCTACATTGGCATATAGTACATGAATGCTGATTAGTCATATGGCTAAATGTTGCTCAAATGTTAGCTCAAATTCAGTTATTAAGTTAGATCCATGTCCAATGAACCTATATCTAAAATGTCAAGTGTTTAGACCGAAAATTGTCGGAGGAGATTGGTAGAGTTCTCAAAAGTCAAATCGTTGAACTTTAACCCCTTAATCGCCAAATTTCTAGCTGAAAACCGATCGCATCGATTTTCCCAAATCTCAGTACCCTATATATTAAATTTCGATTCTGTAGACTTAAAATTGACAGAGGAGTTATTGCGTAGGTAAATGTACACACAGACACACAGATACACAGTCAGACTCATTGACTTATATATATATATATATATATATATATATATATATATATATTTAGGGTGTTCATAAAATTCGTGTGCATTTAAAAATCATAATTTTATTTGTATTTGCGTTTTAAATTTTTTATCGCACATAAAAATAAAGTTATAATTTATTTTTATGCCAACGGATTTTATGGACACCTTATGTCATGCTCATCATATATAAATGATTACCATCTCTCGGGAAAAATGCCCAATATTATCACCAACAACACAAGCACGCAAACACATAAATACAGAAACACACAGGCATACAACACACACACATACACACAAGCACACGCATATATTGACGCATACGCACATGAAATAAAATGTTTATTTGTTTCTATTTATGTGACGCTTGTCAACTCACATTTGTAATTGATTTGCTTTACGTATAATTCCCTCGTAAAGTTCGTAATTTCTCCCTTTTCTTTAGAAATTGTATTTTTAACAATATTTTTTCAGGTCAAGATTTTGACAAATTACTTCCGATTGCACAAAACAGCAAAAAATATTTAAATGTTGACAGGTAAATATGTTTTTGATACGTTTATGTTTGTGTTAAAGGATTTCTCTTTCTTTCTTTCTTTCTTTCTTTCTTTCTCTCTCTCTCTCTCTCTCTCTGCGTGTGTGTGTGTGTGTGTTTTTAATGATAATAATGGAAATCGGATTCCGACGAAATAGAGAAAAATAAAAAGGAACAGACCAAGTTATGTGTTTATCAACGTTTCGTTTTTATTTCAAGACTTCCTCTGGATGAATGAAATTAAGAAAACAAAACACCAGTAGAAATATTTGAAAATGCATTTTTCATTTAATGAAATGTTCAGAAACAAAAATGTCATTGGAAATATTAGAAAAGGGGAGATAGCGTTGCGAAAGTAACAATTTTTATACCGTCATATAGCCATTAAAACATTTAAACGATATGATGCAATTCATATTTTTTGGAACTAATATGCTCGTTTTAATTCAAATCTAGATGTGTAGCGGAAATGAAATGAGTGCATTTTGGTTATGTAATTTATTGATTGAATATATGTATTAAGTGTTATAGGTTATGTTTTCTATAGTGTGTGCGAGTTAACCTGTGTTTATAATTAAATTACGTTTTTTTGATAGAAGTTTAATTATTAATAACGATACATTATAGAAAGCTCCACCTTGTTTAAGTGTGCTCAAGTTTGCAATATGCGCTGATTCAAAAAGTCTCTGTCGCGGTTGATTTAAAATAAATTTAACTATTTTTGCTTGTTTGAAATCAAAAGTATGATTATGCTGCAATGAATGAGAAAATAGTGCATTCAGATAATTGCTTTTTATTATATCTCTTATGTTCATTGAGTCTTTTCTCTAACTTATGTTGGATTTCACAAACGTATATAAAATGACAATATGATACAATAAATTTGCAACACACTAAATAAACATGGAATTCCAATTATACAAATTACATCACAAACTAGAAAACAAACATTTAAACAACAAAACATCTCCAAAAAAAACCAATGTTACATGCAGGCATATACACAGTTTATACGTCGAAATATTAATTTTAAACAAATAAATATTTTCATAATATTGTGTTCTAATTTTGCTTCCAAATGCATGTCATACGTATTTTAACTAAATAACTATATATATATATATATATATATATATATATATATATATATATATATATATATATATATATATATACAAACGGGACAAACCTTTAAAAAG